>NC_064754.1:46656905-46944405 GCF_011397635.1 Epinephelus fuscoguttatus | reverse complement strand
TGTTGCCAGACCTTCCCCAGCTTGGGACTGCTTCAAGGGGTACTTTTTATGCAGTCAGAAAGTCATCCACGGTGGGAAATGGTGGGACCAACAGCAGTGTACTGTTGCAACGGAACCCAAAAGTGTTGAATATTAGATACATTTAAAAACCTCTAGGGTCCAGCACAGTACAGAAACAGCTCTAGTCAAAGTTATTAATGACCTCAGAATGAACACTGATGAGAAAAAGCTCTCTGTACTGATTCTCCTATATCTTAGCGCTGCATTTGATACAGTGGATCATGATATTTTATTGGACAGGCTTGAATATTGGGTTAGCTTCTCTGGAACAGTTCTTGAATGGTTCACATCTTATTTAACTGATCGGCAGATCTATGTGGCCTTGGATGACTATTCCTCCCATAGAACTAATTTGACATGCGGTGTCCAGCAGGGCTCCATCTTAGGACCAATTCTCTTCAGTTTGTATATTCTACCACTCAGCAATATTATTAGAAATCACAACATCAATATCCACAACTACACAGATGATACTCAGCTATGTATCTCTGTGAATTCAAAAGACTACAGTTCCATCAATAACCTGATCGCATGTATGTCTGACATAGGATTGTAGTTAAACAAAGATAAAACTGAGGTTCTTGTTATTGGAGCAAAAGCTGAAAGAGAAAAGTTGTCTGACCACCGAAAATCATTTGCGTTAAAACCCAAAGAACATGTAAAAAAAACCTTGGTGTTATAATTGATCCTGATCTTAACTTTGACCATCACATTAAAAATGTAATTAAAGTGTCATTTTATCACCTAGGGAACATTGCCAAAGTCAGACCATTTCTCTCCTAGGCAGATACAGAAAAGATGATTCATGCTTTTATCTCCAGCCGACTGGACTATTGCAATGCTCTTCTGTCTGGTGTGTCCAAGAAAGCTATTTCTAAGTTACAGCTTGTGCAAAACGCTTCAGCATGAGTTCTGACAAAAACCAGGCAGAGACACATCACTCCAGTTTTAAAATCACTACATTGGTTACCTGTCAGTGAAAGAATACATTTTAGAATTATTTTATTGGTTTTTAAAGCAATAAATGGCCTTGCCCCATCTTATCTGTCTGACATGCTCAAAATATATGTGCCTTCAAGGTCCCTAAGATCCTCAGATTCAAATCTCTTGATTGTTCCGAAGGTTACAACAAAAAGGCATGGAGAGGCAGCCTTTGCTTTTTGTGGCCCTAAACTCTGGAACAGTCTACCTGAGGGTCTTAGGAGCTCTAAATCTGTTGAAACTTTCAAACGAAATCTTAAGATACACCTTTTCACCATTGCTTTCTCTTGTGTTTTTATGTATTTATGCCTTAACTAGGCATTTTTTATTCATGCTTTTATTTTGTTTTTATTTCTAACAAATGTCTTGATTGTCTTTTCTGTTCAGCACTTTGTGTTGCATTTTATGCATTAATTGTAAATATATAAATAAAGTTATTATTATATTTAATAACGATGTGAATAAATTGTGAACGATTAAAACTGGTAGATTTGAAATAATTTGGAAAATAATTGAAACTTAACTAATTTTTATAACATTTTTCCCAGTGACAGTGCCATATTTCAATTTCACTTTCCAGGACAGAGGTGTTGTCCCCCTTTATCTGTCAGTCAATCACATGTCCCCCGGCACTATGAACCTTACATACACCAAACATAACAAGAGCTCCTTTTACACTTCCTGTTTAAAATCCAGTTCAGACCAAAGATTCGCGACACGAGGACTTGAAACAACAACTACTATAGCAACTACTTCTATGACATTCTAAAAACCTGCTGGTTCACACCAGTGCAACTAGATGAGATGGTGTATCATCTCTATGCAACAACTCTCCGTACTTCTGTTCTGATTTCCAGCTTTTAAGGCTTATTTTGTGGCTGAATATAATTTGTAGCTTCTTAAAATATGAACGAGGATAGTGGTAGTGAGATACTGGCTACAGCTGCATTAGTAGCAGTGATGAAACAGCGAAAAAAATGAACAAAACCAGCATCAGATCCACTGTATTCATAATAAATATGCTTCAATAAAATTAAAAAATCAGCTCCAATTAATCAGTCACTGAAAATGTGTGTGTGTGTGTGTGTGTGTGTGAGTGTGTGTGTGTGTGTGTGTGTGTGTGTGTGTGTGTGTGTGTGTGAGGGCACAAGCACATACAGCAAGCAGCAGCAGTGACCCACCACCCGACACCTGCACACTGTGAGGATGTAAACAGAGTGCTTGAGCAAGCGAACATGGCGTCTGTGGTCATTTTGACTTGACCAGCAGACTTCACTACATGCTGATTGCCAGTTGAAACAGGTGATGTACATTATGTTCTAAAACCGGCCAACAATGCTTTGACCAGCTGAGTTACAGATGTCACCATCAGTCTGCTTGAGTCAAGGTCAGATCGACCAGTTCACAGCACTGCAACTTTTCTCTGCAGTGTTCTAAAATGGTTTCATCTTGTTGCGAATCTTTGGTCTCACTGGGCATAAGGCGGGAATTCTGAGCCATAATTCTGCCTCACCATTCTGTATAAAAGGTACAATGGCAGAATGGGGGGTCTTGCCTTTTAGCAGGCATTGGAGGTAGTAACCACACTGAATCAAAGTGTGTGTTAAAGGGATAGCTACAGTAGGAAGGGATCATTGATGGGACAGGTGTGATGTTTTGACGGCTTGATATTTGTGTGACTAACTGTGGGAGATCTAAAAAGCATATGACAGTTGTCCAGGAGCTTCTTACCCTCTGAGCAGAGGGAAAATGTACATTATGAAATAAAAAGTGACATTAATAAGTAAAATGTGACATCGGCTTTATAATGGACAAAGCCTCCTGGAGCGACAGGAGCATCTGCAGTGGCTCATCTCACTGTGCTGCAGACTGGAGCATTTCAGGAATCCAGTCACACACACACACTCACACATATCACATTAGCCACAACTGGACTAGACTGTGAAATGGGCAATTTAATTTTTTTTAATCTATGCACTTACTTTATCTTATTTTATTTTATGTCTATTATTTTTAATATTATTATTACTGATGAGGGGAATTGTGTTTTCTTTTTTTTTGTCTTTTATGAGCTACTGGACAACTGAATTTCCCTACGGCGATTTATTCTATTATTATATTCTATTCTAGTCCATATAAATGAAAGAAATGCGATTATGAAATACTCTTAAAAGGCCAAATTTCTATGTCCTCTATAAACAATATATTAAATAATTACCATCATTCCTATGGTGTGTGGTATAAAATGAAACTTCTCAATTTGAAATTATTTTATAATCACTGGTTCAAATCAAGGACTGGCATTTCTTATCAGTAAGTGATCTCCATCAACAGATATTTGCTGATGGACAAAAGAAGTTCTGCTTTTCCAAAATGAAATTGGATTTTCGCCACCCCTTGTTTCATCGAGGATTTCCCCTTCCATAAAACGCATACTATGCACATTCTTTCTCATCTTTTCTATCTTTGCGGAAGGATGTTTGAGTGTTTTAGTTCAAAACATTTATAGTTGTGATGGTATTTGATGGGCCTTTTACCTCCTTTGTCAGACAGCAGCTAGAGAAACTTTTTTTTTTTCAGATGCTGGTTTGGAACAAGATTTCAGAGATAGTACCTTCTGTGTCTGAGCTCACTGCCAGCACCACTCTATCGATCTATATCCTGTGTGTGTGTGTGTGTGTGTGTGGGGAGGGGGGGGGCGGCTTTTCTGTGTGCTCATGCGTAGGGTGTGTGAGTGTGTGTGTGTGTGTGTAATCATGCCACAACTCAGAGATAGCCAATAACAAAAGTAGGTTTCCTCAGGCATTAGTTACGATGAGTTCCTCTTGGACATAGGTGTAGATTGACAGATCGTGTGTGTGTGTGTGTGTGTGTGTGTGTGTGTGTGTGTGACTTTGCAAGTGTGTGTCTACATGCTTGTGTGTGCAACCATGGATTGGAGTATGTCTGTGCTTCTTCTGGCAGAGCAGCAGATTGCTGAGTAGACAAATGTGTCCATCTGCCAGAGACTCCAGACCTTCAACTCTTACTAATCAACACAACAGTGAGAAGTGTGTGTGTGTGTGTGTGTGTGTGTGTGTGTGTGTGTGTGTGTGTGCGTGTGTGTGTGTGTGTAGGGGGGTGGGGCTAGAATTGAGTGAAGAAACAAATTAGGATTGTGGGCACTAGGAAGGGGGTAGGTGACAGAGTTCAGCATGACAGAGACAGAAATGAAGAGAATATCCTGATAGTCACAATAGCTAGGTGACCTGAGAACCATGTGTAATTATGAAGACACGAGGATATGACAAGACAAGACAAGATCTGACAAGGAGAGGAAGTAAAGAAGGAAATGACCAAGTGCAGGCAGATTTTAAAAAAAAGGGGGGGATGACAGGTGGGGGCAAGCAAGAGAGCAGGAAATAAAGAAAGGAAGAACAGGCAGACCAAACTGACCCGAGGCCCTAGACTGACTAATAAACAAGAGGAGGGGGAAGAATGAGGGCAAGGAGAGGACAAAATAATGGAGAATAAAGGAGAGGAAAATGTAAAGCAAGAAAAGGAAAAAGAAAAAGAGGGTTGCTTTTTTCCTGCTACTATTTATGAATGATTAACAGCACAAGGGATTATTATTATCTTCACCTGTGTGCACTTGTTCAGTGAGTCTCATCAAAAGGTCCAGTTGAGCAAAGTGTTTCAAGAAATTGCTATCTGTAGTTTATCTCTGGAAGCTGCACTTATCAATATATCTTTATACAGATTACTCTGTGTAATATGAAAGGGACCATTTGCGGTGACAAACCCAGAGAGAATTATCACACATCGCTGCTTTATGGAGTTTTTCAAACAGTTTTGGCTAATTTTGTTTCGTCTTCATTTTCAGACACAGCAGGAAGCTGCTTTCGTAGAAAAAGCTCTGATCAAATCACTGTACACTACTTGCTCAGCACAGATGGGCAGGCAGCACATTTATGACCCTTTATCGGTGGGCTAGTTCTACCACAACAGGCTATGGGGGGCTGCAAGTACAGAGCCTCAGCCCTACTGTTTATGTCAGTTAACCTTACTGTTAGCCAGCCCAAACGATGAAATTCAGTTATAATAAAATTCAAGTAAGTCTACTGTACTGTTTTGTTTTTCTTTTAATAGGTGCCTCCAAGGCCAAAATATCATCAAATAGCCTAATCATCTTTGTCTTGTCATTCCTTGTGAGTTAGCTGAAAGGATGACCTTGACTATGACCATGACCATACAAAGGTCCATATGCTGTTACTGTTGATTTTTTTTTTTTTTTTTTTAAAGAAAGGCAAAGTCACCTTAAGTTACATTATAACAAATACTTTTTTCTTTATATTAAAAAAAAAATACTTTAAAAACCCTTAATAGGTTATATGAAAATCTCACAGGATTCCTGTTCAGGATCACCCTGACTATGTTCATGTCAAATTTATGACAGGTTATGACGACAGTAAACAAGGAAGCAGTACCGAGCACTTGTAAGGAGGCGGGTTGGGGTGGTGATGGGTCACGAGAAAATGGACTGTCAATCGAGTCTTTCTCCTGGAGTCTCATTTTTGGATCTGTGTGAATTTTGAGTCATTTTAAGGTACGTCCTCACCATGTTTTTTGTTTTTTTCCTAAACCTAACCTCAGTAACTTTTATTGCCTAAACCTAACCTCCATAACTTTATATGTTAATTATGTAACAGTATGTTAAGGATGAAGCGTCATTCATGAGGCACAGTTTCTTGGGATATCATACGAACGATTCTATAAGGATACGTTGGTCGTGTAATGTGTTAACAATCAGGACATTGTTCATGTTGCACACTCTGATTGTCCATTAATGACTGGCCAATCAACATGGCAAGCATAAACCTTTACTGGCCCCTGGCCATTGGTTAGGTCAAACCCTGGTTTATAGGTCTGTGGACAGATTTGATTACATGATTATTAGCCCATTAAATGGCAATTATCTGGGGGTTTTAGTCTCATACTGTAGGTATAGGTTAGAATGGGCCTGCCATACTTTTAGGTTCAAAGGCCTTCATCAGCCCATTTAATGTCCCTTTGCATATGCAGCATTGAGTAACAGTTGCAGTTTAATCCACCCATCCACCACAGCTCCTTCCCCACCAGCCCATTCTCATTCCAAAGTCTTCAAAAACCACCACTTTGTCAGTGATTTCAGTGTCAGACATCTGACTCCAAAACCCATCTTTCACGGCAGTATAATATGCTGGCAGGCAGTGTCAATTTGTAACGCAGCCAGACTTAACCTTCTGTAGCGATATGATATGCCACCATTCCACCAGACAAAGTGGAGATATGGGACAAACTTAGGATGAGTGCGTGTTGTCCCCTCCCACCCAACATGGACTTTCTAACACTTTCTACTATGTCACCTGAGTTTCTCTCTTGTTACCATCATAATGATTAAGGCCACAAGAGGTTGTCATCTAACATTCAACAAAAAAGGCCACTACATGGCCTGATGATTGCCTTTTGAGCCTAGTAGTAGGAGTGGCAGGCCCCTTGTACCATATGATGCTTATAACCACTGATAATGACCTTTTAATGGTTTGGTAACAGCCAAATCGGCTGATTTTGTCATTGTGATACAATTACAACCCTGAAGTTATAAACATTACAGGTGTATAGTTGGGATCACAGTAAAGGCTAACTTTGAAGATGGGTGTGGTCAGAGTAAAGTGTAAGTGAAGGGGCCATATTGCCCCTCCCACTTTACACCCCTGGCCCACATTCATATTAAATCATGGGTTGGAGCCCAGCTGGTTTGATCCCATTACAAGATGATCTCTAGTTTTTCTCCTTTATTCCTTTATCCTTTAGTCCTTTATTTCTTGCCATATTTGTTGTTTAGACTAGGCATTACTTTGTGATTTTATTTGCTATGCTATGTGTTTTTTCCTTTGGCAGATTCATTTTCTCAGCTCAGTATGACTTCCTTTTCTGCTGATTTTTTAAGACATTTTTAATAACTGCCAAGTAAAGAAAAAAACAAAGATAATGGTTTGGATTTCCATCAAGATTTGAATAACCTGAGCAGGAGAGGCGTTACCATGCCATCTTTTCTGTATTTCTGCTGGACTGAGACAAAGCATCAATTGCCTTAGGAATATTCTCAACATATTTTTGCAGCATCGTTAAATTCAAAGCCAGAGTACAGACAGTTTCAGAAATACAGAAAACTTAAAATCTTGAAGTTTTGTGGATACACACATGCATTCATAATATGAATTTACAGCTAGCGTAAGACTGTAGCCACAAAGGACTAAGAGCAGATAGTGTAGACAGAGGGGAGACATGAGAGAAGGTGCAGTGGGTGTCAGAAGAGAGGAGTAGACGGCCTTTCTGAGAGAGAAATATTGAACACTGGTGAGAGGCAGGAACGTATCACTTAAAGTGGTTCGCAAATTGGACAGACAGACTTGGCAACTCTCTGAGAAAATGAGGAACAAGAGAGAATGAGGACAGAGGGCGTTGGCTCTATAATGTGTAGTGGAGTGTAAAGATATCTGTCGCTTGGAGCACAGCTTCAGACAGTGGCATGCGGAATGAAAACACTCATTAAAAAGCTGGAAGCGAGGACAAAAAATAATGGACCATGCGGAAAGGAATCAAATCAGAGCCCAGATTTAAATGAAGTCTTGGTGCATTCATCTCTCTCATCCTGTATGACTATGTAACTTCTTGTCTGCCTGCCTGTCTATCTGCAGAAGCTGACTGCACGGTAGAATTAACTGCTTGTCCTTTTTTTCCTGCTGAGACCACTTTAGTTTTCAATAGTGCCCAGGGTCACAATTGATTGTGTAATAATGTTATGAGTATATCCTATAATATGGTCATCAGTATGTGGTCTGTATATAGAAGATCCTCATGGTTACATGATATAAAATCATAATGACTGACCTCAGAGAACAAACAGTTATACTGTAAAATAATGCAGTTATCACAGCTGCATGTTATTTAAATATATGGTTAAGAAAATTCAATTGTGAGTGATTATGAATATGAATGGAGCATTTGGGAAATAATGGCAGAACGAGGAAAAAAATGGAGTGAGACAATGAGAGAGAGATGAGACTTGGGATAGATTTTTTGGTAACACTTTATATTAAGGTACTGTAATAAGCGTTAATTAATGCTTAAGCACCAATTAGCACTTAATGAGCACTTATATACAGAATAAGATGTTTACTACCATTAATAAAACTATATAAGTGTTAATTATATCATAATTAACACAGTTATAATTGCATATAGGAGCATTATAAGCACTTAATAGAAAGTTGATAGCAGTTTATAAAGCTATCCTAAATATTAATCAATAAACCACATTTATTACTTGTGTATAAGACACTATAAGACCCTATGAGATTAAATTAATAAGGTGTTGTTAATAGTTAACAATGATCCTTTGCAGCTACTGGATCTAAAGTGGGAACAGTGTCGTATAAACGTTAATCAATTATTAATATGCTCTCAGGGCTCGAAACTGACGGTGTCCCAATGTCCCAGGGACTATAGAAATTGCTACCGGGACACAATGATTATGTGTCTGGGACAATTCCGGGACAGCGAAAAAAAAAAAGTCAAAGCAATATTGAAATGGGTGTTATTTACAACGTCATTACGTATGGGTATCTGAACGTCGCTTTTGTCGCTTGAATAATTTCAATAAAAACTTACAAACAGCAAAAATACAGTGGCTTTTGCTGCACCTGATCTGGCTCCACACGCACGTGCATGCACACATACGGAACTCAACTCACTGCATGATGGTCACGCTGGGTGCCACTCGCCACCTATGCTCACCACTCCACATCAGAGCACAGAACCTGGCAATGCTGAGATGGTTGAAACAACTGATGCAAGCCCCTCAAGTGCTACTCCAGTTGGAGTAGGATGCGACACTTCGCTTTGGGACTCTGAAGACAATGTTTCATCTGTTTCTGCCCCTGTGGTAAGTTAGTTTCTTAAAGTAGGCTATAGGCTAACGTTAGCTTGTTGATTTTTAGCTAGTTCTAGTTATTTGCGATAGCTAACACTAGCAGCTATCATGGCCTTACAAAGTTATAAAATGTGACTGTGTGTTCGAAATTTTGATGTTTATGATAATGACTGCAACGTTACAGTTAATCAGAAGAGGTGTACTCAGTTCATTCAGTCAGTAATAATTAGGCTAGCAACTCTAGCTACAGAGATGAAGATCATACTTGAACTAGGAGCCAGTCATGTTTCTAAATTTCCTACAGGTAAGCTGAGTTTAATGAACACCCAGATAACAGTAGTATGTGTTAGCAAAACCTTAGCGTGTAACTGTGACACACAGAGACATTGACTTTGACCACGATTAAGAGAGTGTGTGTGTGTGTGTGTGTGTGTGTGTGTGTGTGTGGTGTTGTGGCTCGTGGAGGGTGCTGCTAGAAATAGCTTCGGTAGCTAAGTGCGTCGCTAATGACATTCTGTGTGAGTTAAAGTGAGTGAAATGTGTGTGAAGATGCATATAGTTGAGATACAAGAGTGACAGTCAATTGTGTGAAGCAGGATGGTGGAGCAGAGTGAATGTGTTTGGAGCATCAATGAGCTATCTGTTATGTTGAGCAGGCTAATGGATATAGGCCGCATCATGTTCATGCTAAATCCTGCTGATTTGCTAACGCCACAGCTTGACTTAATTCCTCTCCGCCAGTAAGGTTAAAGGAGCATTTCATACATTTTTGCAACTGAAGTTTGTATCAGGCTCAGTGTGTGAGTGTTTTATTATCACTCTTGTGAAACCTGTGATGGAAAATTCTGGTATTTAAACATATTTAACTTATAATGCAGGGCTGGCTTAAGACATAGGCGATATAGGCGGTCCCCTAGGGCGCCACATTGTATGGTGGGCGCTGGAAAAAAAATGAAAATAAAAAAATATTAATAATAATAATCAGAATTTGCCAGTGGGCGCCCATCCTATTTTTTTTTTCCAGAGGTAACAAATGAACAAATACAGAATAAAAAGATAGAAAGAGAGAAAGCAAGCAAGAAAGAAAGAAAGAAAGAAATACACTTTGCACCCCTGTTCCTCAAAATTTTTCATCTGCCCTGCCCCTGCACCCGTACTCTGCGCTCTGAGAGTGGGGTCTGTATCAAAATCGGGTCAAATAGGCAGATTTTTACGTTTTACCTGCATTTCAAAAGGTCCAAGCCTTCAGGTGTGGGAGGAGGAGGAAAAGAAAGTCCGATATAGAGGTATGTAAAAACATTGCCAAAATCAATGGTATAGTGTCTAAACCTGACTTGGAGAGACTTATGCATGCATTTGTCTCTAGTAGGTTAGACTACTGTAACAGCCTACTCACTGGCCTCTCCAAACGTAAGACAGCTGCAGTACATCCAGAATGCTGCTGCTCGGGTCCTGACCAGAACCAGGAAGTACGAGCACATTAGTCCTGTGCTCAGGTCTCTACACTGGCTTCCTGTGGCTCAGAGAATAGACTTTAAAGCAGCTCTGCTTGTGTACAAGTCTCTCCACGGCCTAGCACCAAAGTACATCTCTGACATGTTAGTGCCATATGAACCATCTCGGACTCTGAGGACCTCAGGGACCGGCCTCCTGCTGGTGCCCAGAGTCAGGACTAAACATGGGGAATCAGGATTCCAGTTTTATGCAGCTAAAATCTGGAACAGTCTTTCTGAAGATGTGTGACAGGCCTCTACTCTGACAACGTTCAAATCTAGGCTCAAAACAGCTCTATTTCACTGTGCATATGACTGAAAGGATGTTATCTGCACTCTTCTCTTTAAAAGTTCATTTTATAATGATTATTTATGTTTTTATTTTGTGTTGTGATTTTAATGCATTTTCTTGTTCTGTAAAGCACTTTGAATTACTTTGTGTACGAATTGTGCTCTACAAATAAACTTGCCTTGCCTTGCCTTGCCTATGTCGTCTGTCTTATGGGCCCGAACGACGCATAGTGCGTCCAAATTCACACCTGTTCTTCTCTATCGATTTTCTCCGCAACCGTGAGCAGAACCGTAGCTTTCCGACAAGACCAAGCACGTGTCAGTAGTCCAATGTTTTCATAGCAAAAAAATTGATAAAGTTACACTACAATTATGTATAACAGAGCTTTCATACGGCTTTGCACACACATTACTCTTAGATGGATAACTCGCGAATGCAGGCTCACACAGAAATGCCACACATATGACTCGAAATTGCAGGACCAGAGCTTTCCAGTGATACCACACACATCATTGTGCTGTCATCCCATCACGCTATAAATCCAGATAAGTTGTCTACAAAATAAAAACCTGAGACCTGATTTCTTTACAATCCATTATACAGATCTTGTTATCAGTCACTTCATATAGTGAGGAATATCGTATCTTACCACGTCTTAGGCTTGTGTGTGTTTCTCCCTGTCTATCCACATTTGTAGTCCGGCTTTCAAGATGCAAATATCTCCATATTGTCCAGTTGACACTCCATCAAATTTTGTATGACAAGACCAGCGCACTTCACCTTTGCGCACACAGACAACTGAGGCCTAATTATGCATGCTGACAGGGCAGTAGTCCCCCACCCCCCCACCCCCCCACACACACATGTAAATATTGCATGTTTCTTTCAGATAAAACACATTTTTGACTTGTGAATGAGTCAATGGAATCTCTTGCAATAATTAAAAAATGCTGGCAATCATGTCCGCCTGGCACAAACCACGTTTTGGACATCATGGTTCTTATATTGCCAGATTCCAAGGTACAGATACATGTAAAAATTTAAGAATTTAGTCACACAGATTTGTTTTATTCATTGATATAAAAATTAATATAAAATACAGGCACATAGAAGGTCATGGAATGATGGCAAATCTGGATTGCCTGGATTGTCCTAAAAAAAAAAAAAAAACAAGATATAGCATGTGTATGTAGCCTTTATACTGACTGTGATATGAGCTTAAAAGTAAAGGCAGTAAAAATACCCCAAAAAAGGCCTAGGGCCCATAGGGTTAAAATGCCGTTCTATGTGTAACATCATCAGATGTTTCATTTGTTGCAGCTAGCTAGCTAACTCGCAACAAAGGTAATGCTACATAATAATGCTACAATAGCTGTTGGACTCAGATAATGTTACAGATTGAAGGATATGAGACTGAATGGCAAGCCAATAGCTAGCTATCTGGATAACGGCTTCTTCTTGTGCTGAAATTTCGCTGACAAATAACAGTGATAATGGCTAACACGAAATTATCCACAAAAACAGATTTCTGTACTGGCTTGCACCAGAGATGTGAGCGCCACTTGGCATTGTAGCACACTGTAGTAAGCTCGATTGATATTGAAATATATCAATGAATTAGGTCTACACTGGATTACTGGGTTGCAAATTGGCTAATAGCCTATTAGCAGTTAGGCTAAATAAAAAATGGTGTTTTACTACTATTAGTGAGTTCTGTGACATTTTACGATTTACACCTAACCCAGCAGCACTTTATGCTGCACTTTATGCTGGTAAAGGTACAGTATAAACACTACCTTTAAGTTGACCTTTAAAAATACATGTTGAAGCAATGTACTCTGTGCACTGACAAGACACACACTAGTTTCTTATTTCATGTATTCCTATGACACACACATATACTTGTTGAGCACTTAAGCATTGTGGTGGAGAAGTGCCTGGGATTCACTGTGCATCATGTGACAAAAATAGCATGAGGATGGGCTCAGAAACACTGGTGGAAAGTTAGGGGAAATTCCAGCTTGTCCTGATATGACTCTAGAGGAGGTGGGCTTAGGCTGCCCAGAAAAGCATTACACGGTGAAATTGGCTCCAAGGGAGAAAAGGAGAGCGGGGATAGTATTATGTACGAGTGCAAGTAAAGAGGTGGCCTTGAGGAGGAGAATGGAGAAATGTGACACCGACTCAGCGGAAATCTTCACAATAAAATCAAGTGCATAGACAAAGAAATTCCAGTCCTGCTCCGGAGCTTGACTCATTGAGTTGATGTGTTCTGTTGCCTGCGAGCACATTAAACTCAGTTGCATCTGATTCTACGTGTCTCCAGTGATTTTTTGTCCTCTGAGTATTTGAGTTTTTTGATATCTAATAGAAAACAAAGAAAGTCCGTTTGAGAAGAAAGGAACGAGGTCGCGAGCTTTCTGGCCCAGCTCCAGACCTTGAATTTATATTTCTACACTTGAAACCATTGTGGTCCCTGATGTTTGTGTCCCCAGTACCGGTGGGGTAATGTGGTTCGGGGGGGCACCAAATCTCAATCTTGCCTAGGGCACCAAAATGGCTAGGGCCGACCCTGCTATATTGTGTTGTATAAGGTTACTTGTTTTGATGAAACTAAACTTCTAACCTAATTATGTGTTACTCATTTAACCCCTACTGTGATAGCAGTGTTAGATACAGCAGAGGCCTAATGGAAGTAGGTTAAAGGTTACGAGCCAGAGAGGCTCCAACAACAACGTGTCCTTGTTAGTCTCAAGAGATGTTGTGTTTTAGGAATGTCAAACCAACCTATCTACTGCAGGCGCCACATATTTTGACTGTTGATGTGCATGTGTTATGGGAACTATAAAGATAGCAGGGCTAGAGGACTTGCTAGGCACTCACTCACCGACTGACTGTTCATGCGGTTGTATGTGTGTGTGTGACTCCATTCATGAATGCTTATTAAAACTCAAGAAAGACAGCCGACGTGTGAAAACTTTTTTTCTTTAAACTGCTTATTAAATAGTTGCTTTGCCACTGCAAAATTGGTGACCACGAAGGGACCTTATCTGTGAGCGGATTCTGGAATTCTGGACTGAAGGTGTGAAGACTGTGCACAGCATGAGCCGAGGCTCTTACACCTCAAACTCCCCCACAAAGGAAGGTTGAGAGGAGGGCCTGACGTCTGGAAAACCAGGATTCCCTTCACTGTTGGGGTCCAACGAACTTGGTGGCTGTCAACACCTCGCTGTCTTTTCTGGTGAGTTTTGAGAACAGCGCAGGAAAAGTCTTTTCCACCTATTGAGATAGGTTGGCAGATGTGCCAACCTATCTCAATAGGTAATATATATATATATATATATATATATATATATGTGTGTGTGTGTGTGTGTGTGTGTGTATGTATTAACACAAAATAACTAATTGAGTTGGAGTCATTTACTGACAGCTTGGTCCCCCCCAGTTCAAAAATCCCATCTGCGCCCCTGACCTGCAGAGTCGAGATTTGTGCAAGACCTGCAAGCTGTAAATGCTGCTGTGCAGGCCAGGGCGCCTACGGTCCCAAATCCACATACAATTCTGCCCCAAGTTCCAGCTGATAGCAAATAGTTTTCAGTTGTTGATCTATCAAATGTTTATTTTTTCAGTGTTCCAGTACACCCAGACAGACAATTCTGGTTTGCATTTTCATTTGAAATTCTGCTTTGAGAGACAGTTTGGAAACTCTTGTACTGCCTAAAGGAAGTGCTTTGTTGCAGTATGTTGATGACATTTTGGTTGCGAGTGAAACCAGAGAGGGCTGTGTTAAAGACACCCTCGCCTTGTTGACTCATTTGGCTGAACAGGGCCATAAAGCCAGCCTGTCAAAACTACAATTTGTTGCAAAAGAGGTCACATTCCTGGGTCACGTGATCTCTCCTGAGGGAAAGACCCTCTTGTCCAAGCGCATTGAGACCATTCAAAAGATCCCAAAACCTGAGGACTAAAAAACAAGTCATGTCATGTTTAGGGATGACAGGCTACTGCAGGCAGTGGGTTCCTAATTATGCTGAAATTGAGGCACCATTAGCAGGAATTGCTCATGGGAAAGGCCTGAAAGCATCTGATCGTGTCATTTGGACTCCTGAAGCAGAGAAATCTTTTGTTGATTTGAAACTTTCTTTGCAAACACCTCCTACTCTTGGACTGCCTGACTGTACACGACCATTTACCCAGACTGTTGACGAAAAGGGTGGGTACATGACTTCTGTACTGTTACAAGAACTTGGGAGGAAACAGCGACCTGTAGCTTATTTTTCATCTAAACTTGATAGTGTTGCTGCAGTTGACACACATGACTGTGTGGCTGTGATAACTTCTGCTTGCTCCCCCAGGCCAGATCTGAGAGACACACTGTTTGCTAATACTGATTTTGAATTCTTTGTTGATGGATCAGCTTCAAGAGACCCCAGCACTGGTAAAAATGTTGCAGGTTTTGCCGTCACAATACTGCAGGAGACAGTGATCGCACGTCCTTTGTCATCCTCACATTCAGCTAAAGTGGCTGAATTGGTGGCTCTGACTGTAAACTGGCTGAGGGCAAATCTGTTAACATTTACACGGCCAGCAGATATGCTTGGGGTGTGGTTCATGATTTTGGACAAATTTGGAAGAATAGGGATTTCTTAACTTCAACAGGAAAATCTATTGCTCATCATGTGTTGGTGTCTGCTCTTTTGGATGCTGTTTTGCTGCCAAAACAAAAAGCTGTGTGTAAATGTGAAGCTCACACTAACAACACTGAGCCCATCTCTCTGGGTAATGCCAGAGCTGAAGAGCTGATGCAAAAGCAGCCTCAAAGCTGCCATTGTCTTCAGCCTTGCATGCTACCTCACTAACTCCTGCTTCTCGTCCTACAGTCGTGGCTACGGCTGAGATAACAGACCTGCACATAAGGGCCTCTCTGGCGGAGAGGGCCGTTTGGAAAAAAGCTGGATGTACTGTGGTTGATAAAGTGTGGACGGGCCCTGATGGCCTGCCCTGTCTCCCTCACTACCTTTTTCATTTCTTTGCTAAATTAATAATAATTAATAATAAAGATGTGTGATCTGTGCTACAAAATGTGGGGAGGGGTATCAAAATACCACAGGCTGCACATCCACCTCCAGAAAGACCTTTTGATCACTTGCAAATGGATTTCATTGAACTAACACCAAGTGAAAGGAAAAAGTTTGTTTTGGTGATTATGTGCATGTTTTCAAAACGGGTTGAAGCTTTTCCACAGGTAAACAGGATGCAGCAGCAGTGGCGAAGGCTTTGATGACTCTGATAATTCCCAGGTGGGGAATTCCAATTTGTGAGTTCATGGGTATTGATTGGAGACACCATTGTGCATGTCACCCAGCCTTTGGAGGGGCATGTGAGAGAGAAAATGCATCTTTGAAAAACAAACTTGTGAAAGTGTATGAGGAGACTAAGATGTCATGGACAAAAGCTCTTCCTATTGTGTTGATGCACGTGACGGCTAGAAGGAGGAGCAGAAATGGATTCAGTCCATTTGAGATCTTATTTGGCAGACCTCTCAATACCGGGATTGGGCCCGTTGCAAGGCAGTTGCCAGACACTGGTCACTGCAAGGATGAAATGTTACGATATTGTGCAACCTTGTCCTCTGTTTTGTCTGAAATCCACCAACAGGTGAGAGCTGCCCTGCTCAAATCAGTGGAAGGGAAGCTGCATGATCTCAATCCAGGTGACTACGTTGTAGTGAGAGATCTGAGACGAAAGAACTGGAAAGGTCGCAGGTGGAACGGTCCGTTCCAGGTGCTTTTGGTGATGGAGATGGCTTACTGACAGTATGGATCGCTCAGACATCATGTCTGGGTGTGTGGCAGACATGTTCATTTGGCCCTTCAGCCTGGATGGTGTGGCAGGTGCTACTTGGCTAAGCTACTGCCTGCTGTGACTATTGTTCCTAATTTGACTCATTTTCACACAGACTATGATCACCACTACCCACGGCACAGAGCAAGACGAGCTGTGGTAAGGGCGCTACCTGTGGAGAAGGGTTTTGGGGGCTTCTTGCTATGGTGGGGAACAATAAACAATGCATTCAAGTTGTCACATTATGGGTACTGATTGCTGCTAACATGACACGTGTGGTTTCTCATCTTAATGATCTGTTACATCTGGAGATGACACTAAGCTCGGAGCAGGTATGGACCTGTGGTCCTGGTTTTCTTTGAGTGTACGGAAAGCGTCATTAATGGATGCCCCTGTCGTAGTGGTTTTGCTGGTGCTATGCATTGTTATGTGTTGTGTCGATCCCTGTGTGAGATCTCACAGAATAAACAAAATAAACTCCCTGTAGAGGAATTAGTATGCTACGGTGTATGTCTAGCAATCGTGACAGTGAAAGATCTTTTCTTCTGTATTTCAGACAGTCCCAGGTCAGCATCTGAAGCAGTTCCTGGATGAAGTGGGACCTTTTCCCAGAAACACCTTCTCTGATGTAACACTCAACAGGAAGTGAAAGATAAACAAATCAATGGCTTCTGTGACAACCTCACCATGCGGTTTGGCAACCTTGATGAGGGTGTCTTGAAGGCTGCTGCCACCATGTTTGACCTAAGCAACTGGCCTGAAGACATCACTGACCTGGCCTGAGCTTTGTGGAACACTGTATTCACGAACAGTTAATCTAAGTAACAAAACTTTTGAAAAAGCCAAATGAACTCAGATTTGTCTTTTTTTTTAGAACTCAACTATTGGGGTTTCCAATCCTTTTTTCCTGTTTTTGACGATAGTGGTTGCATTAAAAATCAATGTGAAAAGGAAATAAGAATAAGAATAACTTTCTTCATCCCCAAGGGGAAATTCAATTATCTGTCAGCACAAGAGTTGAGTAGGGCACAAGAGTGAGGAATAACATCTAAGGATGAAATTTGGACATACAGTGGGATCCATACGTGGTTATTTCTCTGGCCCGGTAAAGCACACTTTGGGTGTGGTGTGGTGTGCTGCCATTGTACAACATGCCTAAAAAAAACCAGAATGATGGCACCGACTGTCATGGCACGCCGTCTCTCTCTGTCTCTATGTTTGTCCCATCCTCACTGTTTCTGGCGCTTGTTGCGCTTTTTGTGGCATCTTTATTTGTTACAAACACTCAATCGGTGCTGGTTTATGAACGCCAGGCACTTTTGGATATTTGGGACACAGCTGGGAAGTTGTCTCACTTTGACTGTGGAGAACGTGCCTCAAGACTTCCACCTTTCCTGGCTTTGGGACCAGAGGAGCTGCTTTGCCGTGAGCCAGCCTTCCTGCCTCAGAGGAGGATCTGTAGGTAACGCGGGCATGCTCGCGGTTCACACACTGGCAGGCGTGTGAAGAAAAATAGGTGGCTGAGGAGTTTAAATGGGGACCCGATCGCAAGTGTTTGTCATGATCGTCTGGTTTCGACATGTCGGCTGCGGTGCATCCTGCCTGTTTACCCGTTGTCTGTGGAGCTTGATCAGCTGTCACAGCACTGTGTGTGGAGGAGGCGGGGCAGGAGTGGTGGTGTGTGTGTGGAAAACCTGCATCTGCTGGATTGCACTGCCCAATCAGCTGATGAGGAGATAAAAGTCAAGATGGCTCTCCTGAATGTCCAGTCCCTATCTAATAAGACTTTTGTCCTTCATGAATTTTGTAACTCCCATGCTCTGGATTTAATGTTTATCACAGAGACTTGGATGCGTGATGGGGAAGTAGCGCTCCTAATGGAACTTTGTCCTCCTGACAGCAGCTTTTTTAGCTACCCTAGACTGACTGGAAGAGGAGGGGGAGTTGCCTCACTTTTTAATGACAGTTTTAAATGCAAAATGATTTCTTATTGTGATCCCTACATCAGCTTTGAATTACAGTTTTTCACGATAAACAAACCTTCAGTTGTTTTGATTGCTGTGATCTATCGTCCACCAAAGTACAATGATAACTTCATCTCAGAGTTTGCAGACTTCTTTTCCAGATTTATTTTTGCAATATGAGAGGATATTGATTGTTGGTGACTTTAATATTCACATCTGTTGTGATGACAAGCCACTGGTCAAAGACTTTTTAAATGCCTTCTTTTGGTCTTTTAATCTCACACAGTTTGTATCTGGACCAACACATCAGCGTGGACATACATTAGATCTGGTGTTAAGTTATGGCTTGTCTGTGTCAATTAATGAAATTTGTGTTCTGCCAATCTTGGATCACTTGTTGATATTATTTGATATTTTTATCCCTCACCTTCTTGTCCCTGGGAGAACATCCTCAATTCTGAGATCATGCTGTTACATTGGCCCCAGAGCATTAAATGATTTTAACTTGTGACTGCTGGATGTGGTCGGCTTACTTTTTAGTCAATCTTTTTCAGTCAAATGTCTTACTGAAAATTTTAATAATGCTCTCCGGGTACTTACCAAAGACGAAAAACAAACTTCAGGCACTCTTGCATGGAGCAGGGAAAGAAAAAAGGTAGCTTGATTATTTCATTAAAAAGCCTTTATTTTATTATGGCTTGTACAAAGACACTTAAAAAAACCCGACTGGTTTCGATCTCTTGGGTCTTTATCAGGGTTACAAATGGAGACATGATATTCTCTCAGGGTACTATTGGATTCAGTTGCTCCGGCAAAGACTCGGAGGGGTCTCCAGAAAAATCCTATGCCCTGGCTAGATGATGACTTATTACTTCTCAGAAAGAGCTGTAGAAAACATTGAACGCCAGTGGCGTCACTCTAAGCTGGAAGTTCATTATCAAGCATGGCAGGAATTTCACTAGGGCCACTAAGGCCATGGCCCTCGTGCCCTCCTAATTTGGCTCTGTGCCCTTGAAAAAAAATATCTGCCCTAAGGCCACAGTGGCCTTGATGCCCTGCCCGCACTGCCCAGGTGATTTTGCGGTTATTATCAGCGTTACTTTTGAAAGTTTCATTTTCATCATCATTCTGCAGCCTCTCTCCTGCTCTCTGCATGTCAGGGCTGACCTCCTCCTCACAGCGTGCGCGCGCTCACGCATGCACACACACACACACACACAACAGAGTGAAGTCAGACAACAGCAGAGAGGCCTTGGTGCAGATGAAGGGAATATAACTTCAAGATTACGACAACTACGCTTGTTACTGTGAGTAAGTGCAGTAAAACCTCTGCCAGTAAAAAGCCAATACTTTATCAATACATGTGATCAGCATGTAGAAAGCCATATTTCAATCCGCTCTGTCCGCAGTCTCTCATTCACCGCTATTATGATTTACGATCGCGGTCGACACAAGCACATCGCGCTCGCAGTGCTAACAGCAAGTGATAAAGACAAACTAAAATGAAAGCTGTCTGTATGTAGGCTAACACTTTGGCCTCTAGTTTCCCGGCGTGGCGCAGGGTGGCGAACCCTGCGCAGAGCTAGTTTCGAGCAGCGCAACCCGAGGCGCGCTCAGTTTGGTAGTTTGGCAGACCGAGGTGCGCTGAGATGGGTGTGGCGGTGCAGCAGGGGGAGGTGTCGACAGATCCAGCTTGGCGCAGCGACAGCTTTGTGCCAAAAGGCTTCGCCATAGGTGCGCTAAAAGTTCACCAGCTGAAACCAGGTCTACTGTCAGTGCAGGCAGAGCGCAGCCGGTGTAAGCCGAAGTTTGGCTGACCGGCGGACAGTGCGCACACATCACCAAAACCTCACAGGCAGGTTTCCAGAATATCAGGCACATTAACGATGCAATAAATACCCACAAAAACCACTATTCAATGCAACTATCTGCAATCAGCACATAAATGTATCTCTATATCGACTGCCCATCACATCTGATGTCAGATCAAAGGGGATTGGTTTGGCACGCGTAATGGAAACCCAACCTGATTTGATTAACACAGCTGCAAACTAATGAGTTCACACCCCTCTCAGCCAACCACAAACAGCCACAGCATCAGATAGGGAGTATATATTCAGCATCTGTCATCTTAGAAAAGTCAAAAGAAAAGAAACAGAGTGAGACTGCGAGAGAGAAAGAGAGAGCGTGTGCACGAGAGAAACGCAACATTGATTTACAATTGTGGTGACCTCCTCTCAGGCTACCTTTACATCAATCAATCAATCAATCAATCAATCAATCAATCAGTTTTATTTATAAAGCCCAATATCACAAATCACAATTTGCCTCACAGGGCTTTACAGCATACGACATCCCTCTGTCCTTTGGACCCTCACAGCGAATCAGCTGTGCAAAACCCACTTCACGCCTTCTCTTCTCCCTCTTTCCAACTTGCGCAGGTAGGAGGGACGGAGGTGGGAAAGAGGAGTAGCCACGCCAGCGCGCACGGTGTCTGACTTACTGAGGGTTACATGTGGGGTTCCACAAGGTTCTGTGCTTGGTCCAAAGTTATTTATTCTGTATATTAATGATATTTGTAATGTGTCCAGGCTGTTGCACTTTGTTTTGTTTGCCGATGTCACAAATTTGCTTTACTCCAGTTCTGACCTGATGCAACTTCTGGATACAATGGAAAAAGAACTTGAAACTTTGAAACGATGGTTCGATATTAATAAGCTGTCATCAAATTTAAATAAAACTAAATATATAATATTTGGATATCGTAAAACTCAAAATCAAACACACATTATGATAGATAACATTGAAATAGAAAGAGTCTGGGAAGTAAGTTTTTAGGAGTTATTATAGATCACAAATTAAGCTGTAAACCACATACAAATCATATTAAGAACAAAATATCAAATCTATTGCAATATTGAACAAAATAAAATACATTCCCAACAGAAATTCATTGCATCTATTGTATCGCTCCTTCATAGATCCATACATCACTTACTGTGTGGAGGTCTGGGGACACACTTACAAAACAATCACAAACCCAATTTTTATATTACAGAAGAGAGCAATAGAAATAATTAACAGAGCTGATTATCATGAACATACAAACATATTATTCATGAAATTCACTGATTTGGTTGACTTTAAAACTGCACAAATTATGTATAAAATAAATAACAATCTGCTTCCAGGAAGTATCCAGAGGATGTTTCAGGTCAGAGTGAGTCAATATCAACTGAGAGGGAACTGCATGTTCCAAAAAGCAAAGGTGAGAACTAATGTAAAGCAAAGATGTATAACAGTAAAAGGTGTAAACTTATGGAATTATTTAGAAATGGAAATGAAATTATGCAATACGCTTCATAGCTTTAAAAAGATATTTAAAAAAAAATATTATTAGTAAATACAAAACAGAATTATGAACACTATTCATATTCACACCATTCACCAACTGCACTGGGACCTTTTGTGTACACAATATACACATTTTGTTTCATTTCTTTCATTCTTTTTATCTTTTTTTCAAAGGGAGCTGACAAAACCTTATTAGAAGGGTAGGCAAAATAAGCTAAGGCTTCGGCCTATACCTTTTCGGTCAGTGCATTTGTAGATATTTATGTTTTGGTTTTCAGAACTGAAAGGAAATTAACTATTGTTTTATTCAATGTATAAATTATGTGTATGAGTTATTGTTTGTGTACTCAAACTCTACAAGTTGTAAATGACCGAAATAAATTCACGAGAAAAAAAAAAAAGAAAAAAAATGTTTGTCTTCATGCTGAGATAACGTGATTTTCTTCACTCAGTATTGTGATGTCAGGAGGAATATTTATATTCCAGTGAGATATTATTGGGTTTATATAGTGACTTTGTTGTTGTAAACATGACTGTTGCTGCCATGGACTGTATAAAACTGTATCCTGTGTAACTGACCTATAAGGAAAGCATCAGGAGGTGAGGTCTGTGCATGTGTATGTGTGTGTGTGTGTGGAGGAAAGGGGAGAGGGAGATGCTGGTAGAGAGATAGTGTGTGTTATTAGATACTGTTAATGTCACTTATTGTGCTTCTGTGCATTGGTAGCTCTTTTTTATTCTGTTTCTGCATTATGTTGAGGAGGGGCATGCCTATAAATATGAATGCAAAAAAAAAAAAGTGGACCAGTTGCTCGCTGCTAAAAATGTGGCCCATTGACATTATCTGGTTTTGAAGTGCGGCCCAGTTGAAATAGTAATTGAATAGCCCTGCTGTAGTTTGTTTGTTTCTTTCTTTCTTGGCCTGACGTGCTGACGTATTGTGGTAAGCGAGTTGTGTCATTTCCGGTGTTTCTGTGACAGCGTCTCTGTACTGCTCTGGTGAATTCTAGTAGCCTGTTTTCTCACTTCAGTTGCTTTAACTTTGCTTTAACGTCTACTTCAAGTCTTAACCCACACTAGTTCTGTTTAAGCACTTATAGCTCTCCTCCTTTCTACGACTTTCTCGCTAATCTCTTAGCTGTTGTTTGCACGTTACTAGCCTTGGTAGCTACATTAGCTTTAAAGTTAGCGATGGCTTCTCCCTCTGCTCTTTCTTGCTCGGTGTGCCAAATGTTCAGTTATGCCTCTGCCTCCTTTAGCGACAGTGGTAATTGTAACAAGTGTAGCTTATTTGCTGCGTTGGAGGCGAGGCTTAGTGAATTAGAAGCGCGGCTCCGCACCATGGAAAACCATTCAGTAGCTGCGGTAGTTAGCCAGCCCCCTGTAGCCGGTGAGGAGCCACATAGCATAGCCTTAGCCTCTGCTAACTGTCCTCCGGTAACTCTCGTTCAGCCGGGAGGTTGGGTTACGGTTCGCCAGAAGCACAGCTCCAAGCCGAAGCCCACGGCTCACCACCAGCCTGTTGACGTTTCCAACCGCTTTTCCCCACTCAGCGACACACCCGCCGAGGATAAAACTCTGGTTATTGGCAGCTCTATTCTGAGAAACGTGAAGTTAGCAACACCAGCGACCATAGTCAAATGTATCCCTGGGGCCAGAGCGGGCGACATTGAATCTAATTTAAAACTGCTGGCTAAAGCTAAACGTAGATTCAGTAAGATTGTTATTCACGTCGGCGGCAATGACACCCGGTTACGCCAATCAGAGGTCACTAAAATTAATATTGCCTCGGTGTGTGAATATGCAAAAACGATGTCGGACTCCATAGTTTTCTCTGGACCCCTCCCAAATCTGACCAGTGATGACATGTTTAGCCGCATGTCATCATTTAATCGCTGGCTGTCCAGGTGGTGTCCAGCAAACGATGTGGGTTTTGTTAATAATTGGCAAACTTTCTGGGAAAACCTGGTCTTATTAGGAGAGACGGCATTCATCCCACTTTGGATGGAGCTGCTCTCATTTCTAGGAACCTGGCAAACTTTATTAGTAATTTAAATCCCTGACAACCCAGAGTTGAGACCAGGACTCAGAGTCGCAGTCCTATACGCCTCTCTGAGCTTCTAGTTCAGTTACCCAGCCATAGTTTTCATAGATATATACAAACAGTGTCTGTCCCCCGACCACCTAAATTATTTAAATCTAAAATTAAACAAAGAGGAGTTGTGCATAACAACCTCATAAAAATTAAAACCTCTTCTGTGACAGAAAGACAAAACAGGAGAATTAAATGCGGACTGTTAAATATCAGGTCTCTATCGTCTAAAGCAGTGTTAGTAAATGAATTAATATCAGATAATCATATTGATTTACTCAGTCTGACTGAAACCTGGCTGTGTCAAGATGAATATGTTAGTCTAAATGAGTCCACTCCTCCCAGTCATAATAATACCCACATTCCTCAAGGCAGCGGCCAAGGAGGGGGAGTTGCAGCCATTTTTAACTCTAGCCTGTTAATCAGCCCTAAACCTAAACTAGATTATAATTCATTTGAAAGCCTCGTTCTTAGTCTTTTACATCCGACCTGGAAAACCTCGCAGCCACTTTTATTTGTTATAGTGTACCGTGCTCCTGGCCCGTATTCTGAATTTGTATCTGAATTCTCAGAGTTTTTATCCTGTCTAGTTCTGAAATCAGATAAAGTTATTATTGTAGGCGATTTTAACATTCATGTTGACATTGATAATGACTCCCTGGCTACCGCGTTTATCTCATTATTAGACTCCATTGGCTTCAGTCAGGGTGTATATGAACTCACTCATTGTTTTAACCATACCCTCGATCTAGTTCTGACGTATGGAATTGAAATTGATAATCTAAAAGTCTTTCCACAGAATCCCTCGCTATCGGATCATTATCTGATTACTTTTGATTTCTTTTTACTCGATTACACGCCACTCAGCAACAGTTACTATACTAGATGTTTATCAGATAGTGCTGTTGCAAAATTTAAGGAAAAGATTACTCCGTCATTAAATTCAATACCAAGTCCTCAGTAACAGAGGTTTCCTGTACCGACTTTGATCATTTTGTCGATAGCGCCGTAGGCTTGCTACGAGCAACACTTGAATCTGTAGCTCCTCTTAAAAAGAAGTTAAAAAAGCAAAGAAAGTTTGCTCCTTGGTATAACCCGTAAGTTAAAACAAATATCATGAAAATTTGAAAGGAATTGGCGATTAACCAAACTGGAAGAATCTCGTTTAATCTGGACAGACAGTCTCAAAATTTATAAGAGGGGCCTCCGCAATGCCAGAGCAAACTATTACTCAGCATTAATAGAAGACAATAAGAACAACCCCAGGTTTCTTTTCAGCACTGTCTATTGAGCCTTGTATTCCTTTAGCCCTTAGCAGTAATGATTTTATGAGCTTTTTTAATGACAAAATTCTAACTATTAGAGGCAAAATTCATGACCTCCTGTCCTCAGATAGTACCTATCTAACCACAAACACAGCTGTAAAACCTAATATATATATTTAGATTGCTTCTCCCCAATTTCTCTTCAAGAATTGACCGCATTGATTTCTTCATCTAAATCATCAACGTGTCTCTTAGACCCCATCCCAACTAGGCTACTTAATGTGGTGGACTAGTGCAGGAGAGGGAGTGAATGCAGCTTGGGCCTGACTCCTCCTATGTTTCCACCTCCTAATCAGGGCCTGGCAAATATAAGTCACCTGTAGCTTTCCCTCTCCCCTCTTTCTTGCCTCATGCTCTGTTCCTGCTGTGGCTGTTTGTTTGCTTGCTCCAGGTATGTGCTGAAATATAGCTTCGTCATGTGTAATGGTACCTGCCTTATTTGTTTTATTTAGCATGTGCAATGTTCTGGCTGGCTAGGTACCAAGCTGATTTCCCTCCTGCCCTGCTGCATTCCTATATCAGATACCTTGAGGTGGTGAGTAGGAAACCTAATCACCATTTTAATATGGAGTATTATGAGCCTGGCTAACTGTGTTGTTCCCCCCTCTTTTAGGTCCTCCTGCCCCTTTTTGTATCGCTGCTGCTTTGCCCTACTTGGTTTTGTTTGCTTTGTCCCTTTGGCCTTACGTGCCTTTTTGCCTGTTTTGCCCTTAACCATTAATTTGTTTTTGTTAATTATTACTTTAGTTATTGTACAATTGATTTGTGATTTAGCTGTTGTTTTTTTTTAGTCTGGCATATTTTGTAATGTTATCTCTTGAGTTTCCATAGTTGAGTTTTGAGTTAATTCAGATTTGTTCAGCCAACTGGGATGCATTTTTGTTTGTGTTTAATTATCTTTCTGTGAGTTTCTTTTTCTTTATTACAGGAGCAGAGAGTCATATTGGTGAGAGGCTAGGCACCCGTGGTGAGGTCCCTTCACGTTTGTGTGAGTAGTTGCACTGGGACACCATAGACTGCACCATTTTTTTGTTTAAGGATTGCTGTGTTTGTTTGCTGTGCCCACTTGTGGTGGTTAGTGGTAGCACCCCGAGGCACTCCTCTGTGTAGTCTGCCTCTCCCAAGTGGCCTCAGCTCCAATTCTTTTCCTTAGTTTTGTTTATGTTGGGCTGAGTTTTTAATTATTGTATCAGTCATTTTTAGAATTTCTATCAGGCCTTTTTTTTAGTATAAATTGTAATAAACTATTTTTATATACCTAAATTTTTGGTTGTTTATTAATCTTATTCTTCTCCCTTTTCAGCCGCCCCAGCCCCTCCCATTTGCTTTGATTATTTTTATCAATAAAACCATTTTTGCCTTAACTGATTACACGTCTCAGCCTCTTTCAGTAACGAACCTGTGTGCCTTAGCAATTATTCTACACACTATTTAAGGTACTTTAAGTATTTCCTGGGGTGAAACTCCCCAGGTGGCGTTGTTGGCTCATCCTCTATCCTCCCGCGTGTTAAAATTCCAATTTATACCTACCTCTCCCTCGCCACAAACTTGGCGTTGTCGGCAGGATGCTGTAAAGGCAGAGACGTGTAGTTTATTTTTGTTTTGCATCCCAGTTGGTTTATTGTGTTTTATAGTGTACAAATCTGTTTGTGGGCAAAGCAGCAGTTGGTCCTGGACGGAACCCTGAGCTGCAAGCCAGTACCCTGTTAATCTCCTTCTTTGTTTCATCATGGAGGAGGAATTCGCCCAGCTAAAAGACTTGGTCACCCAGTTACGAGCTGAAAATCTACGGTTACGTCAAGAACGGGAGGATAACCAGCCGGGGGCCAGAGCCGCATCATCCAGCTCCTCTGCTCCTGGACACCCTTCAGTTCAAGTCCCAATAACTGAGAGACTGATTTATCTTCCCAGAGACAGGAAGTGTCCAATGTTTAGAGGTAGGACTGGTGTAAGCATTGTCGAGTGGGTTGAAGAAATCCAGGCTTGTATACGTAGTCGTCATCTGTCATCAGCCGAAAAGGCACTTTTTATTTATGATCACCTTGAGGGGGAGGCCAGGGAAGAGATCAAATACCGGTCCCAGGAGGAAAGGGAGGATCCAGAAAGGATTCTAGGTATCTTGCAGGAACTGTATGGGTGTACTAGGTCATATGTATCTCTGCAGGAAGATTTTTATTCAAGAAAGCAACAAGAGGGGGAAACACTACAAGAATTTTCTCATGCATTAATGTGCTTAATGGAGAAAGTTGTCAAAAAGGCTCCTAATGGCCTACTAAATAAGGATGTGTTACTCCGTGATCAATTTGTTGAACATGTGTCTGATTGTTCCCTACGCAGAGAACTTAAGCAAATTGTCCGGGCTCACCCTACAGCCACCTTGATAGATGTCCGCAGTGAGGCCATTAGGTGGGAACAAGAAGGGATGCCAGGGGGTGGGAGGGGTAGAAGTCACTCAGTCCCCTCAGTATTGGGTTTCCAACACACTGTTCAGGGAAGCTATCACAGCCACAGCAGGGCAGGCAGCTCCTCCTTTAGCTCCGAATTAGGTGAGTTGAAAGAAATTCTCAGGAATCAGCAAGAGCAGCTGAATCAGCTCAGTAGAAGTCTTGCGGCCCTTAACCATGTCCCTAAAGCTAATTTTGACCAACGCAAGAAAACTGTCATTTGTAGAAGGTGCCAACAGCCTGGGCACTTTGCTAGGGAGTGTACTGGTGGGGATGTGGCTCCACAGGCTCAGCCAGCCCCTAGGACTGTGCCCAATAGCTCTAATCATAGGCAGTGCCCTCCAAATCAGGGAAACTTTCATCCCCTGAACTTTTGAGCCAAAGTTCAGGTGGGGGCTCCTCAGGCTCAGACTCCGCTAATGCTAGTCCTGAAAATTTGGTTGCAGCTTGCCCACAAATTAATGTACTAATGGGTGGGGTTGAGGTCCCATGTCTGGTTGACACAGGGTCAATGGTGTCGACTATAACCGAGAGTTTCTTTGTACAGCATTTTGAACCTTGGGGCCCAGAAAAGCTCCGTTCTTGTCACTGGTTGAGGCTAAGTGCTGCTAATGGGTTAGCAATACCATATGTAGGTTATTTTGAGTTGGATGTGCAGCTTTGCGGTAAAGTGATCGCAAAGCGAGGGGTTTTGGTGGTCAAGGACCCCCCACACAGTGTGCCCTCCGTCCCTGGTGTGCTAGGAATGAACATTATCAAGGAATGTTATTGGGAGTTGTTTGTACAGCATGGATCTGCTCTGTTTAACCTACCCTCTGTGTTGCAGGCCCCCACCCCAATTCAGCAGGCTCTCCAGCAGTGTCACCAAGTTCAAACCACTGCCCCAGCTGATCGTTCAGGCCGTGTCAAGGTGAAGGGAGGAAGGGTCTGTAGAGTCCCAGGGGGTACCTTGAAAATTGTAGCAGCCACCTGTTCCCAACATCTAGCAGATGATGCCTTGTTTGAGCCCCTGAGCACTGGTTTGCCCGCAGGTCTACTAGCATCTCCAGCGCTGGTTCGTGTCACTAGAGGTACTGTTTACATCCCAATTGTCAATGTAGGGACCCAGGATGTTGTATTGTACCCTCGCACCGTGCTAGGTACCTTGAGTCATGCCCATCTTGTTGGGTCACCCCAGGGTCTGGAAGAGAAGGAGGTATCAGCCACAGTGTCTTCCCAGTCTGTAACCAGTTCAGTTCAGGACACGATTGCTGCAGTTGACCTAACACCACTTGCAGAACAGGAGCAGTGTCAGGTCAGGTCCCTACTGCAGAAGTACAGTGGTGTCTTTTCTGCGCATGAGGGAGACATAGGGTGCACTAATCTTATTTCCCATGATATTCCTTTAGTGGATGAGGTACCTGTACGTCAGAGATACAGACGAATTCCCCCATCAGAGTATGAGGCAGCCAAGGCCCACATCCGCCAGCTCTTAGAGGCACAGGTTATCAGGGAAAGTAGTAGCCCCTTTGCATCCCCAATTGTGCTTGTAAAGAAGAAAGATGGCAGCCTTCGTTTGTGTGTGGACTACAGGCTTTTGAACAGTAAGACCCGCAAGGATGCATTTCCCTTGCCCCGCATTGAGGAGTCTCTCGATGCCCTGTCGGGCGCCCGCTGGTTCTCGACCCTGGATTTGGCTGCTGGCTATAACCAAGTACCAGTCACAGAAAAAGACAAAATGAAGACTGCATTCTGCACCCCTTTTGGTCTGTTTGAGTGGAACCGAATGCCCTTTGGACTCTGTAATGCTCCAAGCACTTTCCAGAGATTAATGGAGAGAATCTTTGGAGACCAGCATTGCCAGTCATTGTTACTGTACCTTGATGATGTTGTTGTTTTCTCCTCCACTGTAGAGGAACACATGGGTCGTTTGGATGCTGTGCTGAGCCGCCTGCAGCAAGAAGGTCTTAAAGCCAAGCTGGAAAAGTGCTCTTTCTTCAGACCTGAGGTGAGCTACTTGGGCCACATTATATCTAAAGATGGTGTGTCAACAGACCCTGGAAAAATAGAGGCAGTTTCAAAATGGCAGCGACCTAACCATGTCTCTGAGCTCCGTTCCTTCCTAGGATTTGCAAGCTACTACCGACGCTTTGTTGAAGGGTTTGCGAAGCTAGCTGCCCCTTTGCACCACCTGGTTGCTGAACTGACTGGCGCAAAGTCCCGAAAACCCTCAGGAAGGAGTCTACCTGCTGCATGGACAGAGGAGTGTGAGCAGAGCTTTGAAGGCCTTAAAAGTAGGTTGGTGTCTGCTCCAGTTTTGGCTTATGCCAACTTCTCCTTACCCTTCATCCTAGAGATTGATGCCAGCTACAGTGGACTGGGTGCTGTGCTCTCACAAGAACAAGATGGTAAGATTAGACCCATAGCTTATGCCAGTCGCGGCCTTAAGCCTACAGAGCGAAACATGAACAATTACAGCTCAATGAAACTGGAGTTCCTGGCCCTTAAATGGGCAATGACTGAAAAATTCAGAGATTATCTGCTGGGGCATAAATGCATGGTGTACACAGACAATAACCCTCTGAGTCACCTGTCCACAGCTAAGCTGGGTGCTACAGAACAGCGTTGGGCTGCACAGCTTTCTGCATTCGACTTCACCATCAAGTACAGGCCTGGTCGGACTAATAAGAATGCAGACGCCCTTTCCCGTCAGCACCCAGCCAGTACTAATGTACAAGACTATGGAATTTCTGGTATTCCAGTCCCATACCCATTGCAGCGAGCTATTGATGCTAATCAGGCAACCCAGGCTATTCAGACTGCCATCTCAGCTTTCCCTTGCCACACCAAAACTGACCTGCATGTTTTACAGGAAGCAGACCCTACCATCAAGGAATTCCTAAAGTTTTGGACCAGGAGGAAGGGCCCTGACGCAGCCGAACGTCGGCAGGCCTCCAAGGAAGTTCTGGTGCTGTTCAGACAATGGGACCGGATAGTGGAGCAAGATGGAGTGCTTTATCGTAGAGTCTGCCGTCCCGAGGGGGAAGAGGTCCTCCAGTTGGTGCTGCCAAGGTCCCTGAGGAACCAGGTCCTGCAGCAGCTGCATCATGAACATGGACATCAAGGCGTCGAAAGGACGACGGATTTGGTCCATCGGCGATGCTACTGGCCTGGGATGCATTATGACATCAGGCAGTGGTGTCAGGAGTGTGAACGCTGTCAGGTATCTAAAGACACTCAACCTGCTGCCCGAGCCTACATGGGCCATTTGCTTGCTTCACGTCCAAACCAGATACTTGCTGTTGACTTCACTGGGCTGGAGCCATCCAAAAATGGGATGGAAAATGTTCTTGTGATGACAGATGTCTTTTCAAAGTACACTCAGGCAGTTCCAACCCTGGACCAACGGGCTTCTACAGTGGCTAAAGTGTTGGTGAACGAGTGGTTTTACAAGTTTGGAGTGCCAGGACGCATCCACTCAGACCAAGGCAGGAATTTCGAGAGCAACCTTATCCAACAGCTCTGCAATATGTACGGTATCCAGAAAAGTCACACCACCCCATACCATCCAGCTGGTAATGGCCAGTGTGAACGCTTCAACCGCACCCTACACAATCTCCTACGCACCCTGCCTGTCACCAAGAAGAGAGATTGGTCATGTTATCTGACACAAGTCATCTTCTCCTACAACACCACAGCACATCAGTCCACCGGTGAGTCCCCATTTTTCTTGATGTTTGGCCAAGATCCTCAGTTACCTGTTGATTTCCTTTTGGGCAGAGTGCCAGAACCTGTACCCGGTAGCACCCATGACTGGATAGTGGAACACCAGACCCGGCTACGCCATGCTTTTGAGACTGCTACGAAGCATCTAGAGGCTGCCGCTGCTCGGCGTAAGGAGAACCATGATCAACATGTACGAGATGCTCCCCTGCAAGAAGGTCAGTTCGTTTACCTCAAGGAAGTTGGATTTAGAGGCCGTCACAAGATCCAGGATATTTGGAGCTCAATAGTGTACAAAGTGCTGAGGGCCCCAGCGGTAGGAGGATCGGTGTACACCATTGCCCCTGTGGACGACCCTGAACAGGTAAAACATGTTCATCGATCACTATTAAAATGTAAAGTGGATCGTGTGATTGACTGCCCCCCCAGTGAGCTACTGCAAGAGAGAGAACCCCCTCCAGCGGACGAGTCCTCACGGGATGGTGGATGGTTTGTGCTGGTCTCTGAACCTACTCCGGCATCAGTGAGTCACCAGCCAAGTCGGCAACCTCCTGTCTCTGTTCATCCAGCTCAGCCAGAGGGAAGAGCACCACCTTCTGCAAGTCACCAACAAGCAAGCCAACCATCAGGTACAGTTGATGTTTTCCCAGCCAGCAGTGAAGCATCCCTGAGAAGGACCACCCGTACCACAGCTGGGAGGCACCCAAATCTTCATCACCTACCCCAGGCTGCAGGGAGCAGAGCAATAGGGGCTACGAACTCTCAGGTACTTGTGCCTAATGTTTCCGCTAATGTTTTCAGGCCCTGGCAGTGAGTGCCAATCGTCGGGTCGACGATTTAAAAAACCCAGGGGGTAGATTGTGGTGGACTAGTGCAGGAGAGGGAGTGAATGCAGCTTGGGCCTGACTCCTCCTATGTTTCCACCTCCTAATCAGGGCCTGGCAAATATAAGTCACCTGTAGCTTTCCCTCTCCCCTCTTTCTTGCCTCATGCTCTGTTCCTGCTGTGGCTGTTTGTTTGCTTGCTCCAGGTATGTGCTGAAATATAGCTTCGTCATGTGTAATGGTACCTGCCTTATTTGTTTTATTTAGCATGTGCAATGTTCTGGCTGGCTAGGTACCAAGCTGATTTCCCTCCTGCCCTGCTGCATTCCTATATCAGATACCTTGAGGTGGTGAGTAGGAAACCTAATCACCATTTTAATATGGAGTATTATGAGCCTGGCTAACTGTGTTGTTCCCCCCTCTTTTAGGTCCTCCTGCCCCTTTTTGTATCGCTGCTGCTTTGCCCTACTTGGTTTTGTTTGCTTTGTCCCTTTGGCCTTACGTGCCTTTTTGCCTGTTTTGCCCTTAACCATTAATTTGTTTTTGTTAATTATTACTTTAGTTATTGTACAATTGATTTGTGATTTAGCTGTTGTTTTTTTAGTCTGGCATATTTTGTAATGTTATCTCTTGAGTTTCCATAGTTGAGTTTTGAGTTAATTCAGATTTGTTCAGCCAACTGGGATGCATTTTTGTTTGTGTTTAATTATCTTTCTGTGAGTTTCTTTTTCTTTATTACAGGAGCAGAGAGTCATATTGGTGAGAGGCTAGGCACCCGTGGTGAGGTCCCTTCACGTTTGTGTGTGAGTAGTTGCACTGGGACACCATAGACTGCACCATTTTTTTTGTTTAAGGATTGCTGTGTGTGTTTGCTGTGCCCACTTGTGGTGGTTAGTGGTAGCACCCCGAGGCACTCCTCTGTGTAGTCTGCCTCTCCCAAGTGGCCTCAGCTCCAATTCTTTTCCTTAGTTTTGTTTATGTTGGGCTGAGTTTTTAATTATTGTATCAGTCATTTTTAGAATTTCTATCAGGCCTTTTTTTTAGTATAAATTGTAATAAACTATTTTTATATACCTAAATTTTTGGTTGTTTATTAATCTTATTCTTCTCCCTTTTCAGCCGCCCCAGCCCCTCCCATTTGCTTTGATTATTTTTATCAATAAAACCATTTTTGCCTTAACTGATTACACGTCTCAGCCTCTTTCAGTAACGAACCTGTGTGCCTTAGCAATTATTCTACACACTATTTAAGGTACTTTAAGTATTTCCTGGGGTGAAACTCCCCAGGTGGCATTGTTGGCTCATCCTCTATCCTCCCGCGTGTTAAAATTCCAATTTATACCTACCTCTCCCTCGCCACATTAAGGAGGTTTTTCCTTTAGTTAACACTCATATATTAGATATGATCAATATATCCTTATTAACAGGCTATGTACCACAGTCTTTTAAGTTAGCTGTAATTAAACCTCTACTAAAAAAGCCCACCCTGGATCCAGAGGTGTTAGCCAACTATAGACCAATATCTAATCTTCCCTTTATGTCAAAGATCCTTGAGAAAGTAGTCGCAGACCAGCTGTGTGATTTTCTCCATGATGATAATTTATTTGAGGAATTTCAGTCAGGATTTAGAGTGCATCATAGCACTGAGACAGCTCTAGTTAAAATTACAAATGACCTTCTGATTGCTTCAGACAAAGGACTTGTCTCTGTACTTGTTTTATTCGATCTTAGTGCAGCGTTTGACACAATTGACCATCAAATTCTACTGCAGAGACTGGATCACTTAATTGGCCTAAAAGGTTCTGTACTGAGCTGGTTTAAATCTTATTTATCTGATCGTTTTCAGTTTGTTCACCTTCATAATGAATCGTCCTTACGTACCAAAGTTTGTTTGAGTTCCGCAAGGTTCTGTGCTCGGACCAATCCTATTTAGTCTATATATGCTTCCTTTAGGTAACATCATTAGAAATCACTCTATAAATTTCCATTGTTATGCGGATGATACTCAGCTGTATTTATCGATGAAGCCAGAAGAAAGTAATCAATTAACTAAACGCCATAACTGCCTTAAAGACATAAAAACTTGGATGAGCACCAATTTCCTGATGTTAAATTCAGACAAAACTGAAGTTATTGTTCTTGGCCCCAAACAACTCAGAGACTCTTTATCTGATGACATAGTTTCTCTAGATGGCATTGCTCTGGCCTCTAGCACTACCGTAAGAAACCTCGGAGTAATATTTGATCAAGATTTGTCTTTTAACTCTTTTAAAACAAACCTCACGGACTGCATTTTTTCATCTGCGTAATATTGCAAAAATTAGGCCTATCCTGACCCGAAAAGATGCAGAAAAATTGGTCCACGCTTTTGTTACCTCAAGGCTGGATTACTGTAACTCTCTATTATCAGGTAGCTCTAGTAAGTCCTTAAAAACTCTCCAGCTAATTCAGAATGCAGCAGCACGTGTACTAACAGGAACTAAGAAACAAGATCATATTTCTCCTGTTTTAGCTTCTCTGCACTGGCTCCCTGTAAAATCCAGAATTGAATTTAAAATCCTACTGTTAACTTATAAAGCTCTAAATGGTCAAGCTCCGTCATATCTTAGAGAGCTCATAGTGCCTTATTATCCCACCAGAACACTGCACTCTGAGAACGCAGGATTACTCGTGGTCCCTAAAGTCTCCAAAAGTAGATCAGGAGCTAGAGCCTTCAGCTATCAGGCTCCTCTCCTGTGGAATCATCTTCCTGTTACGGTCCGGGAGGCAGACACCGTCTCCACATTTAAGACTTTCCTCTTTGATAAAGCTTATAGTTAGGGCTGGCTCAGGCTTGCCCTGTACCAGCCCCTAGTTAGGCTGACTTAGGCCTAGTCTGCCGGAGGACCCCCTATAATACACCGGGCACCTTCTCTCCTTCTCTCTCTCTCTCTCTCTCTCTCTCTCTCTCTCTCTCTCTCGTATTCTATTGCTGCATCTTGCTAACTCGGCCATTCTGGATGTCACTAACTCAGCTTCTTCTCCGGAGCCTTTGTGCTCCACTGTCTCTCAGATTAACTCATATCGCAGCGGTGCCTGGACAGCGTGATGTGTGTGGTTGTGCTGCTGCTGTGGTCCTGCCAGATGCCTCCTGCTGCTGCTGCCATCATTAGTCATACTTCTACTGTTATTATACACATATGACTATTGTCACACTTGTATACTGCCAGATATTAATACATACTTTCAACATATTGTACCAGTAGCCAGAACTATAACTATAATATTATTACTTTCAATAATGTTGTTGTAAGCTACTGTCATTACCTGCATCTCTCTCTCTCTCTCTTTCTCTGTCTCATTGTGTCATGTGGATTACTGTTAATTTGTTATGCTGATCTGTTCTGTACGACATCTATTGCACGTCTGTCTGTCCTGGAAGAGGGATCCCTCCTCAGTTGCTCTTCCTGAGGTTTCTACCGTTTTTTTTCCCCGTTAAAGGGGTTTTTTGGGGAGTTTTTCCTTATCCGCTGCGAGGGTGATAAGGACAGAGGGATGTCGTATGCTGTAAAGCCCTGTGAGGCAAATTGTGATTTGTGATATTGGGCTTTATAAATAAAATTGAAAACTGAATTGAAATTGTTAGCTATCTAACAACACATCAAAAATAATTGTCAGCCAGTCTTGTTCAGTGAATCAGTTTATCATGTACACTCAAAAATATTTAGGCCTAATATTTAAGATTGTTTGCTTATGAATACATGAACCTGATTGTTCTATATTTAAAACACATTGGATTTATTAGTACTATTAAATAAATCACATTATTACCTATTATACTCATTATTGTTACTTGAGCTCGTTTTATTTATTCCTTTCACAGATAGTTATACATCCTTAGTCCTTAAATTAAATTCATTATAGATGTGGACTTAAAATCATTGTTTTATTTTATGGCTTTGCTGCCCTGGCTTTTGGCATTTGTGCCCTCAAAAATTGACAACACTAAAGGCCAAGTGGCCTTGCCCCTAAAATGACGAAATTCCAGGCCTGAAGCATGGCATGAAAGTCTGACCACTTACCAGTCTGAGATGATGAATAATAAGCACAACCCGAGGTGTTTATTTGACACTGTTTCTAGACTATCACAGGATCAGCAGCCAGTCATCAGCACTGACCTCTCTGCACAGGATTTTATGGAATATTTTAATGATAGAGTAGAGGATATTAGATCTAGAACACCCCAGTCACTGGCTGGGGGATCAGACTGTGTTGTCACTTTGCCCACTTTTGCAGGACAAGGTTCCTCTGAGTTTGAGTCTACTTCTCTGGCTGCTCTAACTAAGGTTAGAGCAGCCAGAAGTACCACCTGCTCTGGACCCGCTACCAGCATGGGTTATTAAGGAGCTTTGGTCAACATTAGGATCTTATGTTTTAGCTATCCTTAACCTCTCTCTGTCCACTGGAGTTTTTCCAGCTTGTTTTAAGTCCGCTGTGGTTAAACCCTTATTGAAGAAACCAAATCTGGATGTAAACTCACCAATTATAACCCAATTATAGACCTGTCTCAAATTTAGCTTTTTTATCAAAAATCTTTGAGAAAGTGGTCTCCAACAACATGTTATCTGACTCTTGTTCTGTTAAACACGGAGTCCCACAGGGTTCTGTCCTGGGTCCACTGTTGTTTTCAATGTACCTGGCACCACTAGGTCAGATCATGTGCTATTTCGGGATTGTTTTTGATTGCTACGCTGATGATTTGCAATTATACATGCCAGTCATTGCAGGAAATGGGTCTGTTTCTGATAAACTTACAGCCTGTTTGGCTGCTGTGAGGTCCTGGCTATCAACAAACTTTCTGCTACTTAACTCAGCTAAGACTGAGATGATAGCTATTGGACCGTCAAAATTTAGTCACCAGTTTGATCATTTCACCCTATCTCTTGATGACTGTGTCATTCATTGCAAGGGCAAGGTAAAGAACCTTGGTGTACTTTTTGATCAGACCCTTTCATTTGACTTGCATGTAAAAGAGGTGACACGAGTGGCCTTCTTTCACCTCAAAAAAATATTGCAAAGATCAGATCAGTCCTTTCAGTAAAAGATGCTGGAACTCATATTAATGCATTTGTGACATCCAGGTTGGATTATTGTAACATTCTTTTATCAGGGTTGCCCAGGAAGAGTTTTCGAGGTCTGCAGTTGGTTCAGAATGCAGCAACTCGTATTTTAACTGGATCATCTAGGTATGACCATATTACTCCGGTGCTGGCCTCTCTTCACTGTTCACTGGCTCCCTGTTCAGGTTAGAGCAGACTTTAAGGTGCTGTTACTAACATATAAAGCTGTAAACGTTCTGGCACCTGTATATTTAACAGAACTTGTGGATATTTATGTGCCTACACGGTCTCTGCACTCCGAGGGGAGCGGCCGTCTGCCTGTCCCTAAAGTCAAAAAGAAGACGGTCGGTGAACCTCCAGTGTGTCCAACTTGATTCTCTCTTTTGACTAGTTTGTCCAGCCGCCTTGCATCTTTGTGTCTGATGCTTCCTCCCCAGCAGACTGCAGCATAAAACAACACACTTGCCACCACAGACTGATAAAACATTTGCAGCATCTTACTACAGATGTCGAGAGAGCTGAGCTTCCTCAAGAAAAAGAGGTGGCTCTGCCCCTTTTTGTAGAGAGCGTCTGTGTTTAGGGACCAGTCCAACTTATTATCCAGGTGTACTTATAGCTTGGCACCACCTTGATGCCCACCCCACAGGTATTCACTGACTGAAGAGGGGGCTCGGACCTGCGGAAACCTATGATCATTTCCTTGGTCTTTCCTAGGTGTTCAGGAGGAGACAGTTCTTGTGACTCCAGTCACTGCAGGCTTTTGTCAGGTCCCTATATTCAGACTCCTGCCCATTCCTGATACACGCCACAATAGCAGTGTCGTCCATGTATTTCTGGATGTGGCAGGACTCAGAGTTGTATTTGAAGTCCGCCGTGTACAGTGTGAACAGGAATGGAGCCAGGACAGTCCCCTGTGGATCCCCTGCGCTGCTCATTAATGTCCCAGAAACACAGTTCCCCAACCTGACATACTGTGGCCTTCCTGTCAGGTAATCTGTGATCCAGGAGATAAAGGAAGGATCCACTGCCATCTCTGTGAGCTTGTCTTTGAGTATATTGGGTTGGATGGTGTTGAATGCACTTGAAAAATCAAAGAACATGATTCTCACATAAGCGCCAGGTTCCTCCAGATGAGCTAGGGCACGGTGAAGCATGTAGAGGACAGCATCATTCACTCCAATGTATTGTTTGTATGAAAACTGCAGGGGGTCAAGTTTGTCTTTGACCTCAAGTCTCAGTTGCTTCATGATGTGCAAAGTGAGGGCTACTGGTCTGAAGTCATTAAGTTCAGCTGGACTTATGTCAATGACAGTATGTCCTTACGTTGTGTTTTCACCACCATTGGTAGGCTGAATTCTCATCACAAGTGAATAAAGCTAACTCTGAATCAATCTGCTCAAATTTTTAAGTTCAAATAACTCATGTTTGTCTTAGTATGCCATTTTGAGGAAATGAGATTCCCATGATCCTTTGCCAAAGAAAATAACGGTAAAAAGAACGCATCAGAATTCTTTAATGTTGAAATAATGATTGATATCTGGATGTTGCAATAGGTCCATAATTAATAGAATTATTAAAGGGATAGTGCACCCAAAAATGAAAATTCCGCCATTATCTACTCACCCATATGCCGAGGGAGGCTCTGGTGAAGTTTTAGAGTCCTCACAACACTTACGGAGATCTGAGGGAGAAGTGGGTAGCAGCACAACTGCACACCTAATGGCTGACGGCGACCCAGATTAAAACGTCCAAGAACACATATTTGAAACGACAAAATATCTCCATACTGCTCGTCTTTAGTGATCCAAGTGTCCTGAAGCCCCAACATAAAAAGTTGTTTGGAAAAACATCATTTGAACTCTGTTTTTAGCCTCACTGTAGCCTGTAGCTCTAACTACCTCTGTGTACACTGTGCTGACGTGTGCGCTTACACGAGGCCATGAGACATCTGCACCGCCTTCATGTGTGCTCACGTGCTTGCTGGTCTTGTGCAAAGCTGCAAAGATGCATTATGAGCTGCTAATAAGTGCATATTTATAATTTATTAACCTCTATATGACACTGTTCCCACTTTAGATCCAGTAGCTGCAAAGATGCATTATGAGCTGTTAATAAGAGCATGGTGTAACTCTGGGCACATCACTATTAAGGAACAGCATTGCTGCAGGGACACTGAGCTGCAGGCTGTTGGCATGAGACCATATTATCTACCCAGGGAGTTTTCTCATGTCATTATGGTAGCAGTGTATGTCCCCCCGTCTGCAAAGGCTGAGTCTGCTTGTGATATTCTCCACTCTGTTACAAGTAGGCTGCAAACACAGCACCCTCAGGCCCTCCTTCTGATCTCTGGGGACTTCAACCACACCTGTCCATCCACCACCCTGCCCATCTTCACCTAGTATGTTTCCTGCCACACCAGAGACAATAAAACACTGGATTTATTTTATGCCAACACCAAGGAGGCATACCACTCACCCCCCCCTGCCCCCCCTGGGAAGAGCTGATCACAACCTGGTTCATCTTCTGCCTGTCTACAGACTTCTGGTGTAGAGAGAACCAGCAACCACCCGCACTGTGAAAAGATGGTCTGAGGAGGCCGAGGAGGCCCTGAAAGACTGCTTCAAGACCACTGTGTGGGAGGTACTCAGTGATTCCCATGGAGAGGACATTGACAGTATGACATCATGCATTACGGACAACATAAACTTCTGTGTGGAAAGCACCGTACCCACCAGAACTGTACGCTGCTTCTCCAACACCAAACCCTGGGTTACTCCAGAGTTAAAAGCTCTCCTGAAGGAGAAGCGGAGAGCTTTTAACTCTGGAAATAAGGAGGAGCTGAAGGCCGTGCAGAAGGAGCTACGGAGAAACATCAGACGGAGAAAGGAAGAATATAAAAAGAAGATGGAGGAACAGCTGCAGCAGCATGACGTCAGCGGAGTCTGGAGAGGTCTGAAAACCATCTCAGGACACAAACAACCAGACTCCCAGGCCAGAGGTGACCAGCAGTGGGTGAATGATCTGAATCTGTTCTTCAATAGATTTGATCAGTCTGCCCCTCCCCTGGCCCAGACATCACAGCTGCAACCCCCCAAATCCTCACCTTCGCCCCCCCCCCCCACCTACACTCCTGGCACACTGCTTCGACACCTCCCCCACCCCCACTCCCCTGGACATCTCACCAGCCCCCACCTGATCACCCCCACCCCTCAGCACACAGCCCTCCTGCTCCAGCTTGTCCTTCACTACCTGTCAGGTGAGAGATCAGCTGAGGAGGATAAAGACGAGGAAGGCTGTGGGTCCAGATGGTATCAGCTCCAGGTATCTGAAGTCCTGCGCAGACCAACTGTGCGGGATAGTTGAAACCATCTTCAACCTGAGCCTGAGGCTGGGGAGAGTACCACAGCGGAAGTGGAAGAAATCCTGCGTGGTACCCATGCCCAAGACTCCGCACCCCAAGGACTTCAGCAGCTTCAGACCGGTGGCATTAACATCACACCTCATGAAGACTCTGGAGCGACTGGTCCTGTCTCGTCTTTGCCCCACAGTAGGCCCTTCAATGGACCCACTGCAATTTGCCTATCAGCCTGGCACTGGGGTGGATGATGCCGTTATCCTCCTCCTGCATAGAGCTCTTTCCCACCTGGAGAAGCCTGGAAGCTCTGTGAGAATTATGTTCTTTGATTTCTCCAGCGCTTTCAACACCGCTTCTGAGGGACAAACTGGAGCACATAGGGGTGGCTAATCACGTCACATCCTGGATCCTGGACTACCTCACGGACCGGCCGCAGTATGTCAGGACCCAGGATTGTGTATCGAGCTTGTTTGTCTGCAGTACGGGGGCCCCGCAGGGGACAGTGCTGGCACCGTTCCTCTTCACCCTCTACACTGCAGACTTTTCATACCACACCCCCACCTGTCATCTGTTCAAGTTCTCTGACGACTCTGCCATAGTCGGCCTCATCACAGATGGGGACGACAGGGAGTACAGAGAACTGAACCAGGACTTTGTGGACTGGTGCCTGAGGAACCACCTTCAGATCAACACAGGGAAAACCAAAGAGCTGATGGTGGATTTCTGCAGGCGCAGACTCCTCCCCCCAACACCGGTGAACATCCAGGGAAAGGACATTGAGATGGTGACATCTTGTAAGTACCTGGGTGTTCATCTTAACAATAAACTAGACTGGATTGATCACATAACAGCACTATACAAGAAAGGCCAAAGCAGACTCTACCTGCTGAGGCGGCTCAGGTCTTTTGAAGTGCAGAGGGCGCTCCTGAAGACTTTCTTTGACACTGTGGTGGCATCAGCCATCTTTTACAGAGTGGTCTGCTGGGGCAGCAGCGTCTCGGCTGCAGATAGGAAGAGACTGGACAAGCTGATCAAGAATGCCGGCTTTGTCCTGGGATGCTCTCTGGACTCTGTGCAGGTGGTGGGAGAAAGGAGGATGACAGCCAAGCTGTCATCTCTGAGAACTAATGACTCCCAATTTCTGCAGGAGGAGATAAAAGCTCTGGAGAGCTCCTTCAGTGATAGACTGATTCACCCAAAGTGTGTGAAGGAACGCTATCGCAGGTCCTTCCTGCCTACTGCTGTCAGGCTACGTAACCTGTTCACAGTAAACTGCACCATGGACACTTTAGGGACACTATGGACACTTTATAAACACCACAAAAAGCATTGTTGTTCCCCATGTTGTTGTTTATTTGCACATTCAATTTTCACTTGCACTAAATATGTTCACTTTAATCCATTGCTCACTTCTTATCCACTGCTCATTATTATTATTATTATTATTATTATTATTATTATTTATTGCTGTTTCTTGTATTTTTTGTACTTCTTTTCTGCATGCCTAGTTTTTAAAGTTTTTTAAATATTGAAATCTTTAATTTGCCTCTTTACCCTTGACTGCTGTAAGACTGGAATTTCTCAGTTCTGGGATCAATAAAGGTGTATCTTATCTTATCTTTATTTCTTATAATAATAATTTATTAACCTTTATATGACACTGTTCCCACTTTAGATCCGGTAGCTGCAAAGGATCATTATTTACTATTAATAAGTGCATAATTAAGCATTTAATAACCATAATTTGGCATTTATATTAACTTCTTATAGTCTCATTAAAGGAGAACTATTATGCTTTTCCTCTTTTCTGACCTATAAATGTTGTTACAATGTTGCATACTCGTGTTCAACGATGCCAACACGTCAAATAATGAAGTTCGTGCATTTTGAAGTGAGCCCTGCAAGCTGTTTTGGATGGCTCTGCACGCTGTGTTTTACAGTCTTTTTTTAAACAGTGTAGTCCATGTGACGTTAATGCGTGCCGGACTTACTTAAATGGGCATGCCCAGGCATGCCGGCAGCGCCTGGCAGCCCTTCGGAAGTCCTCGGGAGTGTGACCAATCACAGCAGAGTGGGCTCAGTGGGAGGCAAGGGCGGGGGGTGGAGTAAATTACACAGACCGTTTTCGTGGGATGCAGGAAATACAAGGAAGGAGTGCAGCGAGAGGCACAGCGTCCTGAAGATCTACAAAGCTTTGTGTGCAGGTAATCGTGTGTAGCTGCTCTGTAGGAGTCCAGAAATCAAATACAAAGGCCCGAAAATGAGTATAATAGGTCCTCATTAATGTTAATAAACACATTAAATTTCATCTTATAGGGTCTTAAAAATGTGGTTATTTTTCTACAATTAACCCTTATAAATTATAATTAATGTAAATAGACATCTTATTAATATTTAGTATGGGTTTATAAACTGTCACCGTTGTCAGTTTCTATTAAGTGCTTATAATTTTGACGGCCCTGGCCTGTATGTCTATGCGCGGCCCTGGCCGGCACGCATAGACGCGGCGCGTCTATGCTCGGCGCGATAGACGCGAAATTCACGTCCAACGCCTCATTGCTCATTGCTATTGAACTTTTGAAGCAAATTCGCGTGACGCTGTGCCGCGAAAGCCAATCAGCGATGAGATTCTCCCAACGTCACTGGCGTGTGTCAACAACGTCCAGTTGTTGACACAACAATAAACTGCTACTCACCGGAGACAGATGGACAGGCGCTCCGCAGCTGAAATGGACCGCTTGTAGTTGGTGTCCTGCCGGGAGATCCTGGCGCCAACCCTCGCCAACAGGTCCTCAAACTGGGCCCCAGTCAGCCTGAAGTACCACTGGAAGCGGCTATCATCCAGACGGAGTTCCTGGAGGAGGTGGTGAAAAGCAGGTACAAAGCAGCGATGGTGGTTATCTCATCCATGGTCGTCAGTGGCTACCCGGAGCTATATGATACTACGTGTCTACTCTACAGAGACTGCAACAAAAAAGAGCAGGCTTGGGTGAAAGTCGCCGAGGAGACTGGTCTACTTGGTAAATTCTGTAAATGTGTGTCTTTAATTAGTTTGCAGAATGGTTGTACTATGAACGTTAGCACTAGCTTAGCTCCAGTTAGCACAGCCGGCTTCCCCGCTACTCGCGCGAATGACGCGATAACGCGAATTAACAAAATGGTCAGGCATCCAAACTCGGGCGTTACGGGTGGTGTGTTACGAGCGATTAAATCGCGTTCATCGCGTTTGGTGGGAACACAGTATTAGTCTAGGCTTATTAATGTTAATAAGCATCTTATACGTCTTATAAGTGCTCATTAACTGTTTATTTGTGCTTATCAAGCATTAATTAGTGCTTATTACAGTACCTTAATATAAAGTGTGACCGATTTATTTTTTCTTTTTGAACATTGTTGATTCAGCAAACTTACATTTTTCTATGTAATTTGGTAAATGCTCCAGTGAAGCATAGACACATGTGTTTATGTGAGTCAAAGGAATACTCACTGCTTTTAGTGCCCTCCCATGTGTACACACACACACACACACACACACACATACACAAATGTAGGCATGCATGTCACAAAAGCAGCTTCAGTTACAGAGTTCTGAGCTCTGCTCAGTGGAACACACACACACACACACACACACACACACAGTCACAGTCACAGACAACAACATCTTTACACAGCAGTACTGAATCAGCAATAAGTTACTTACAGACATCCCCACTGAGGTTAAAATGTTCTGTTTACTGTTTTCTTTCTTCAGACACAGGCATGCACACCCATGCAGAGGAAAATAAACACACAGACACACAGTGTTTTTCGTTACTTTTGGGAACACAGACCAGAACTCTTTGTTCCTTTTACTGTAAGGCTTAACCATTTCAACCACTAACCCTAAAATCAGCTAAGATGGGTCACTGTGAGGACTGGCCAAAACAAAGTCCTCACAATCCAAAATGACATTGCAACAACAAAGGGATGTCAAGAGATGGCCCTCATGAGTATAGCCATCATGATTTTCTTTTTTCTTTTCTTTTCTTTTCTTTCTATTTCTTGTAAAATAGTCAGCAATGATAACAAATTATGCTTATTCTACAGTATCCAAAAAAAACATGAATAAACTACATATATAAAAAACTGTTGAATTAAATGAATAACTTATAATAATTTATTAACTTCTATCTTGCTTTGTTATTTTTTTTGTCATATACAGGTATGCAATGATGATTGCTGGGTAACATACAGTATATGTTGATGTTGCCTAGTGCCAAGTCTCTATTTGATCATGTGACAAGACGATACCATACTGTAGCTACTTTAGGTGCAAAATCTTACAGGACTGACAAGCTGAGCACATCTGCAAGCCCAGTGAGCAGTCATGCCTTTTAAACAGAGAAGCAGCCGTAGAAAGGAGAAGAGAGAAACCAATAGGAGGAAAAAGTAGTAAAGTTCCCTAAATAAGATTCCTTTGGCTTTTTTATAAACAGTCGGCAGTAATGTCTGTGTGTGTGTGTGTGTGTGTGTGTGTGTGTGTGCAGGGTCCAAAACTAACACTCGCCACTTGCCAATTACGGGTAGATTTTGTCTCTAGCTGGTAAATGTTTAAGACCACTCGTGAAAAATGCATTTTATGTTACTAAAGAACGATGCTGGTATTGGCTGGTTTCCTGGCAGAGTAACACCAGGGCCACACTGGACGCGGAAGCGCTGCGAATAGCCTCGAAGCGCCGAGGAGCGAAGCCAGTTTCCTTTCGGCGCCCATGTTAACCCATTGTGTCATCCACACCAGCCGAGCCGCGCAGCTGCTAGACGAGAGCAGGCAGCTGCAGTGGGGGGCGGTGACAAAAAGCTGTAATGAAGTCAGACAGTTTCCCAGCAGTTTCCAGCAGCCTTCAGTCCGTACACGAAGTCACAGACACACTATCATCCTGTCTGGAATGATGTCAATTCATTACAAAAGTAATCAGACCCATATATCAGTTTGTTCTCAGTCTCCAGTTGTTTTAATTATGATAGATTACTCGTACTCGTACTCGTACTCGTACTCGTACTCGTCGTCCTCCGCTTATCCAGGTCCGGGTCTTGGGGGCAGCAGCCTCAGCAAAGAGGCCCAGACAGTCCTCTCCCCAGCCACTTCCGTCAGCTCTTCCGCGGGGACCCCGAGGCGTTCCCAGGCCAGCCGAGTGATGTAATCCCTCCAGCGTGTTCTGTTCTGGTCCTCTTTCTTGAAAATGGGGACCACCACCCCGGTCTGCCATTCCAGAGGCACTGCCCCCGATGTCCACGCAATGTTGCAGAGGCGTGTCAGCCAGGACAGCCCTACAACATCCAGAGCCTTGAGATATCCAGGACGAATCTCATCCACCCCCGGGGCTCCGCCGCCTCGGAGTTGTTTCACTACCTCAGCAACTTCTGCCCCAGAAATTGGACGACCCGCCCCCGAGACCCCCGTCTCTGTTTCCTTACTGGAATACGTGTTGGTGGGATTGAGGAGCTCCTCAAAGTATTCCTTCCACCGCCCGACAATGTCCCCAGTTGACGTCAGCAGCTCCCCGCCCCCACTGTAAACAGTGTGAGCAAGTTGCCGCCTTCCCCCCCTGAGGCGCCGGACGGTTTGCCAGAACCTCTTTGGAGCCGATCAATAGTCTTCCTCCATGGCCTCACCAAACTCCTCCCACGCCCGAGTTTTCGCCTCAACGATTGCCGCCACTGCGCTCCGCTTGGCCCGCCGGTACCCGTCAGCTGCTTCCAGAGACCCACAGACCAACCATGCCCTGTCGGCCTCCTTCTTCAGCCTGACGGCTCCCCTCACCTCTGGTGTCCACCAGTTGGTTCGGGGATTACCACCACGACTGGCCTCAGTGGCCTTGCGGCCACAGCTCGCAACCACCGCCTCGACAATGGCAGAGTGGAACAAGGCCCATTCGGACTCAATGTCCCCCTCTGCCCTCGGGACGCTCCCGGAGGTGGGAGTTGAAGATCATCTGGACAGGTTCTTCCTCCAGGCATTCCCAGCAGACCCTCACTGTTCATTTGGGCCTGCCAAGTCTGCGCGGCGTCTTCCCCCACCATCTGATCCAACTCACCACCAGGTGGTGATCAGTTGACAGCTCTGCTCCTCTCTTCACCCAAGTGTCCAGAACATATAGCCGCAGGTCAAATGATATGACTACAAAGTCGATCATTGACCTGCGACCCAGGCTGTCCTGGTGCCACGTGCACCGATGGACATCCTTATGTTTGAACATGGTGTTAGTTATGGCCAAACTGCGACCCGCACAGAAGTCCAATAACTGAACACCACTCGGGTTCAGATAGGGCAGGCCGTTCCTCCCAATCACGCCCCTCCAGGTCCTGCTGTCATTGCCCACATGAGCGTTGAAGTCCCCCAGCAGAACAATGGAATCCCCGGTCGGGGCACTGTCCAGCACCCGTCCCAGGGACTCCAAAAAGGGTGGGTACTCTGAACTGTTGTTCGGCGCATACGCACAGACAACAGTCAGGACCCGTTCCCCGACCCAAAGGCGCAGGGAAGCAATCCTTTCGTCTACCGGGGTAAACCCCAGCGTACAAGCAGAGAGTCTGGGGGCTATCAGAAAGCCCACCCCGGCCCTCCGCCTCTCACCCGGAGCAACTCCAGCGAAGGAAAGAGTCCAACCTCTCAAGGACTAGGGTTCCAGACCCGGAACTATGTGTCGAGGTGAGGCCGACTATATCTAGGTGGCAGCGCTCAACCTCTTCCACAAGCTCCGGCTCCTTCCCCACCAGAGAGGTGACATTCCATGTCCCAAGAGCCAACTTCTGTAACCGAGGATCGGACCACCAAGGCCCCCACCTTGGTCTGCTGCCCAATCCACATTGCACCGAACCCTTCTGGATCCCTCTGCGGGTGGTGGGCCTGCAGGGGGACGAGCCCATGTAGCCGGTTCGGGCTGGGCCCGGCTGGACCCCATGGGCAAAGGCCCGACCACCAGGTGCTCGCCCACGGGCCCCAACCCCAGGCCTGGCTCCAGGGCGGGGCCCCGGTAACCCTCCGGGCTGGGTACACGTGTCCTTGTTTGTATCCATCATGAAGGGTCTTTTGAACCGTTCTTCGTCTGACCCTTCGCCCAGAACCAATCTGCCATGGGAAACCCTACCAGGGGCAAAATGCCCCTGACAGCATAGCTCCTAGGGTCATTAGGGCACTCAAACTCCTCCACCACGATAAGGTGATGGTTCTCGGAGGAGTATGATAGATTAATTTATTAAAATGCTTTACAGGTGATCTGTAGTTTATGTTCATGGTTCAACCTCCATTTGATATGAATTGTCCTGTAAATCAGCATCATATCAGTTTGACCTGTCCCCTCAACTACACAGGCTAAATAAACAGTGCTTGACTATAAGGTTCATATTTTCAGAGGGAAAAAAAAAAAATACTAGACAACAGCTTTCATTAAAGATCAGTTAGATACAGTCAGGGCTTCACATCTGTACACGTTAGTTTAAGAATCCTCACATCCCACTGACCACAAGTTTCTGTTTTGCTAAATGCTTCAGTAATTAAAAAGTCCAATGTTAATATAGTACAGTAGACTCTGTATCAAAAACGTCATCTTGTTGAGTCCACATCTCAACCAATCAGCTGTTAGATCAGGTGAGAGCCAGGCAGTGCAGTCAGTGGAGAGCAACTGCAGCACCTGGCTCTAAAAACTGCGGCCGCCTCGCTCTCACAGTTTTATCACTGTCCACTTTTATAATACGTCAGAGCAAGTCGGGATGAAATTGGACACAAAACTAACCAGCATACATTGTGCTCCGATCGCCGGTGATCGAATCTGCGCAGGCCAGGCTCATCTCGAACGAACCTATTGTTAATGTACCTCCATGCTCTGAACTCCCGTAGAAGAAGAAGAAGAAGAAGTAAAAAAATTATCATGTGGCAATGCTGGCCAGCTATTGCGGAGCCTCCCGCAAAAAAACAAACAACTAAAGCAAAAGAACCTGCTGAGGCTGAGATTTTATGGACCGACGACCAAGAGACGGAGGTTAATGTTGCTGCTGCTGCTCCTGCCGCTGCCACCCCGCAGTCTCATCCAATGACAGCATTAAGTGACTTGTGACAGCGGCTGGTAAAAAAATTCACTTGGTAAGTGAAAAAGTTAGTTTTGGATCTTGTGTGTGTGTGTGTGTGTGTGTGTGTGTGTGTGTGTGTGTGTGTGTGGGTGTGTGCCTTAAAATTAGTAACTAGTGTGCACCAGGGCCCTTCACAATAGCATGTACCGGGGCCTGTGGTAACTACCTTACATCACTGCTGGTAGTTGTCGGTTTTCTAGCTCTTAAGCAAAAGTGAATGGCACAGCCCTGTTCTTCTGTCTTTATTGGCCATGTAGCACCAAAAAACCCCTAAAAAACTACTGAAAGCTCAGTAGTTTTAAAGGTATAACTGAAAAATAAAAATATTTCAACCATGAAATCATTCTTGTGTGGACCAAAATATAATATATAATATAATACAAATGATTTTTCTTAACCAAAATGAGTGACATATAAACACATTGATTCTATGGAAGAGTGTAGGGTCCAGTCACTCGTGCAAAAAACAAAGCCACATGAGATATTATTCTGTAGTGATGGTTGTTTGAGAGACACAAATATGTACAACATTTACCACAATATGGTTGGTTGTTAGCATGTAGTTGCCTATTAACATCCATCCAGGGCTGGGTCACTGTTGCAGCAGGTTAAGCTGGTTGACCATCCACTATGTCTCTTTGAAATTATGTCTGTAAATTACTAAATTACATTTAATAATTGCAATGGTGTCATAAAGTACCCGCTGCCTGGACTGCAAACCATATTTAACACCATCCCTTAACAAACTCTCACACAACTCATACAATAGGCTATAATCCAATAGACATATTGATTATGTACTGTAGAATGGCCCATTTCAGAGTAATAAAAATTCTGATTAATAAAGTCTTATCTTAACCTATAATAATACCATTCATCCATATTCATTTGTTGATAGTGTTTAGTATTGATAATCTGAATCTGCAAAGTGAATGAAGTGGAATACAAAGCACAATCTTTGTCGCTGCATTGTCATGGTGTAAAGTATTAAGTAGCAGAAAAATTAAAATTCCTATGTACAGTTCAAGTACCTTAACATTGCCCTTAAGTACTGCACTTGATAGGGGTGTAACAGTACACGTATTTGCAACTCTTCGGTACAAGGCTTTCAGTTTGGTAGGCTCCTATGCATTCAAATCGAATGATACATTGTACTATTATTTCATTTGAAAAATAAAATCTACAGCTTACACCTTGTTTAATATAATGTTCTCAGCGCCACTGCGCTCAACAAGGCAGCCCACAGGACTGAATAGGCAACATGCTGCAGAGCTGTCAACTTCTCACAAAACCTTGGAGTGAGATTTAAAGGAAGTTAGGTGGGGGCCCTTTTTAGGGTCACTACTATACGTCAAAGACATTTTATTCAATTTGTAATTTAAGTGAAGAAACATGACTATGAAACATAGGAAATGGCTGTAAATAACTTCTAATCCTTACCTAAAGTAGCAAGAACATAGAGACAGACAACATCTATCTTTAAAATCACCAACTTGTGGGTTGTTTATTTCCACAAACACAATCGTACAGCAGTAGCAGTGAGCCTGTACAGTATTAATGTAGACATCTTAAATAACCCTGTTTGTGTGCAGTGTTATACTTACTGGCTTGTGGCCTTCTTTGAGGCCATGATAAGGGTTGCAGAGGGCTCCCACTTTACACAGGGCTCAAGGCCAGCCATCCTGATTGTCATTATTGACAAGAAGGTTCCATCCAGGGCCAAGACTCACTCTGCATCAGCATTTGAGTGGGGCAGAACCAGAACCAGGACCAGCTTGGCAATGTTGGCCATCGTCTTGAACTGGCTAACCCCTGTCACCTTTGAAGAATAATATGCCTAATTACTATACTAAGCAGTCTAAACAGTAGTTTGTGATAACTCCTTGGACCACTGTGTCCATGCAGTATAATTCAGATGGGGTGGGAATGATAGGATAAGGTAACCTTGTTTGTTTTGGTGTGCCAATATCAATGATCATGTTATCATTTTGCCGTCTAGACAGTGTTGAGTAAAAGGTTACTAGTAGGTACATGTATAAACTAATAAGGCAAGCCTAATAATTTGTTGGCCTATGCCTGATTACTTTTATTGTTCTTTTAAATTAACTTACATCTGAGCTAATATTTCCCTGTTCTTGATCTTTTGATTTTATCCGAATTGTGCAGCAATTTGTAAAGTCTGTTTTAATATGAAAGCTATAAATTAATCATCAGTAATTTGTCTTAAGTGAAATAATGATAATTAAAATATCACTGCAATAATGGTTCACAAGTATATGTTATGAATTAGTGGTATGGGCGCTAGAAGAGGCTGGAACACATTGTGAGAATGTGCAGTAAAATAGCTGGCATTATTCTGGAAGATCTTTCACTCTTATACAGAGTCAAAGCCACAAGGAAGGCACAGGCTATCTTAGGCGACTGCACTTACCCTCTTTTTGCAAAGTATAAGCTGTTGCCATCTGGTCGCAGATATGCTCTGCTGAGGTGTAAGAGAAACAGACTCAAGCATTCATTTGTCCCTGCCACCATTGGACCAGGCCAGGGTAGACGCAGCCTCTGACTCACAAGAGGAAGGTGCGCAAACACAACAGGATAAAGGGTCTTTGCACTCACTTATCCAGGCAGCCCGGCAAGAGTCATCAGATGGTGCTTCTGAGTATGAGTCAGAACCTCCTGCTGATAACATGGAGACCAGCCAGCTGCAATCAGAACTCGAAGCTTCTCACAAACGAGAAGCTGAACTTCTTCACAGACTTGAAGCTGCCCAGTCAGTTGGCCCGCCCTCACCGAGCCCCCCATTGGCCAAGGTCAGTGATCAACACCGTCTTGAAGCTGCCCAGTCAGTTGGGCATGACACAGCTGACCAACCAGCAGCTGTGTCTGGGAGCAGAACAACTTCTAGAAGTGCAGCAGCTGATCTTACCCCAACAGACAGCTATTCTGCACCCCATGCCTCTCAGTTAATGAACCCAAGGTTCCCGGTTGTAGAGAGTGCACCTCAGTCCGTCTTTAGCCGCACCACCTTGCGCTTCGATGACACAGTAACTCCGTTCTAGGGTGATGAGATCTCTCCTCAAGCTCCATGCAGTGCAGGTAGCTATGGACAGGCGTTCACAGGGGACCTTCAACCCTCAAGTGCGTCAGGCCCTCAGTGCCACAGAAGCACCAGAGACATTTCCTCGAATGACTTGGATGGCCCATGCCCACCACGGGGCCACGGCCTGCGAACTCATCAACTTGAGTCCCTCACTAGGGACATAGAACAACTCGACCCGAGCAACAGAGACACAAATGTTGACGACTATCTCCGAGAGGTCGAGCGCTGTCTCCTTGACCTACCTCATCCCTCATCTTGTGAGAAACTCAAACTTCTGTGGAAAACCACTACCAGAAGTGTCAATGTGTTCATGGAGTCACTCCCTCCAGGGACCAGAGACCGCTATTCAGCTCTCTGTCAAGCTCTGAGGGATGAGTATTCCCTGTTCACAGACCCCACCTCTGCCACCCTCGGTGCCTTTGTCATGACTCAAAGGAAGCAAGAGTCTCCAAAGGAGTATGACTGGCACCATACTTTGAAGGCCGCAATGCACCAGGACTAGGAGAGGAACATGGCTTCAAGTCCCTGTTTCTGCACAACCTCCATGAGACAGTGCGATATGATGTCGCGGTGTATTGCAGGACCAGGCATCTCCCTGTGCACAAGATCCGGAGGTATGCACAGATAGTATGGGAGCTAAGAAGCCTGAGAGTGATGCCAGAGTCCTTGGGATCCAAGCAGCGGAAGATGCAGACTTGGCGCTTGAAGGCAGCGAGATGCCTCGTGCCAAGACTGCTACCCGAACAGGACCCCAGAGACGGCAAGCACCAAACCAACAGGGTGGATGGCAGAAACAAGGGGTTGAGAAGCAGGGGAAGCAGAAACAACAAAACCCTTCCGAACTAAAGCAGAAAGCTATCAGGAACCCAAAGCAAGGGGGTAAGTGTGACCAGAAGGCCCAAAACCATCCTAACAGGGGTGGCATGAGGTCAGAAATGAAGGAGCTGATTCGAGTTTGCCTGGCAGAAGCAGTTAGACAACTGGACCTGCCCAGCCATTCTACCTCACGTCATGACCCTCCAAAGGGGTCAGACACCAAGCCCCCATCAGCGTGACTAGACCAGGCACCTTCCCCCTCCACAGCCAAAGTTTACTTTGTCAGTTGGGGAAGAAGACCAGAGGAGGTCAAGGGAGTCCTTAAAGTGGACACTCCCTGTTTCACCGACTCCCCTTTCTTGGCTGTCTTGGACGATCTTGTCCACAAGGGCAACGCCTGACGCATATATACCTCTGTGGTGATGGGGGGGTGTGTCAGCACCCTTGCCCTGCTTGATTCCAGATCTGAGATAAGCTTGATGAGTTCTGACATGTTTAAAGAGGTTGCTAGAGCAATGCTCTCCCTCTGCAAACCCCTCCAGATCGAGACCTGTAATATTAGCATCACCAGCCACACACAGGACACGTCACCTATCACAAGACGTGCCTGGGTCGACATAACCTTCCAAGAGATGACACTCGTTCATCCCATCTACATCTGCATCCTAGACACAGAACCATCGCTTATTGAACAGGACCTACTGGACACACCTAAACCGCTCAACCCCGCGGCTAGTGTGCTAGCCTCTGACAGCAACGTCGCTGAGTCCAGAACACCCCTGCCGATGCTCATGCCTCTTGTGGATACCAGCTCTAGCTCCGGCCCCTCCACACCGCCGGTGTGCCCGCAGCCAACACAGTCTGAAAGCCCAACTTCTTTTCAAGAACACAGGTCTTTCCTTTGCTCCATGAAAAATGTGAGCTCATCATTGTACAGCCCCTATGTGATTGGAGGTGTACATCTTAATGGCACCTTGCTCCCTGAAGCGATTCTAACGCTCTGGTCCGAGAAGTCCACCATTGACCAAGACCTGTTCAAGACCTTGTGCCAGCACAGCCCCTCCTTGGCTTACGTACAGCGGAGCCATCGCGTTCATTCCGCAGGGTCACCACAGACCCTTCTTAAGGCAACTGGGGTGTGCTCCCTAACTGTACGAATCGGCAAGAAACAGGTCATGCACTACATCAGTGTAGTCCCTCATCTTCAGCCTCCTTTCACCATCGGGACAGACCTACTGGTCAGGCTCAGTGTCCAACTAGACTTAGGGCCTAACACTGACAGTCTGTGGCACGCCCCTGCTGGAGTTGAACAATTGCTCAACCTACCCGCATCTCCCGATTCAAGTAACCACATGGCAATCATTAGGCATGCTGGTTAATAGCTCATTTCATGACTTTGAGTTGTCAGTACCTGTCATGGTGGTGAGCTACCCTTATCCCTAGCTAGAGGTGATGACCTTAGTGAAGTCCTTTTCACTTTCCCGACCAAAATGATCACCATCACCCACCACGTGACTCTTGAGCACGAGGCGATCTGTGGCGCAACTCTGGGCGCCGAAGGTGACATGGTCGTGTACGTCCTTGTGACTCAGCTGGGAAACCTAGACTCCAACAGTGGCGAAACCCAGCCCTCACCACAGGAAACAAACCCTGGCTTTGAGTCCGAACACTGGAATAAAAGCTCTAAAATGCGGTACTATCCAAGGTGGTAATATGTCTGTATACGTCAAAGATACGGACAATATCCTGATGATTCCAGACTGGATCTTCGGCGGATCTTATTTTAGGATATTTCTGTATTTGGACAAGATTGGACCCAGGAATATCCCAAATCTGGATACTTATCCGTGAAATATACCTATGATATCCTAAAACTATATCCCCTAAAGATCGTTTTACGGATCTTTTACCATATTAAATGCATCTTTGACAGATCATATTTTAGGAAATATCCGTATAGTAGCCTACCCATCCGTGAAATATGCATATAGTATCATAAAAATGTATCCACTAGATACTTTTTCGGATCTTTTAACATATTACTTTGGAGTATCCCGTTTTGAGAAATCATTAATCCATAAGATATTTTGTCAGATCTTTTAACATATTACTGTAAGATCCTGTTTTGACATATTGCATATAGCCTAAATGGACCAAATTATAGATATCTTCAGAATATTTGATTTTTTATATCCTGAAAACATTAAAACATCCATTAAAAATGTGATATTCATGTTTAGGCTACATCATATTGCTTATTTTACACTGTCTGTAAAGAGAAGAAAATATCTCTTACCGTCAACAGGATGAGGAAAATCTCTTTCAGATTTCTAGTATTTTTGAAATCTAAAACATAAATATGTGCTACAATATTTCATCCTACATTTTAGTTACTGTACAACACTAGCTAATGGGCCATAGATACTTTGTTCACTAGTAATGATTTAATAACAACATTTTAAGGTATCCTTGTAAAAAAAAGAATATACACACTGTCTTTGCTTGCTCAAAGAATATTCTAAAACAGAACATTGTTATTCTTTCAAAAGTCACAAATAATAGTAGGTCTAAACAAGTTTTCAACAACACACTGGCTACGGTTACATGATGGCTTTTCATTCGGAATGAAATGAATCTGAATGAAATCATTCAGAATTAAAATGTTTCCAGGTAGTTTACATGGGAAATATTCATTCCGAATGAGGGTTTACATGGGTGATCAGTTCAATCACCTTTATTCAGGTCTGCGCAAGGTTTGGGGCAGGGAAGGTTTCTGATTGGATAGGGGGCGGGGCGGATGTTACGTGTTTACGTTTACCGGAAGAAAACACTGTAGTCCTCGCTCCGGATAACAAGATGCTTGACGACGCCGTTATTAGTGCCTTTTTCGGGTGTGTTTTGCTTATATTCTTGAAGCAGCAGTACGACAACAACCTTGTTCTGCTAATGCTTCATCTGTTGAGCAGGAGAAGGGAGGCAGAAGACCGTGCTGTGGCGAATGGAAACCGGTGAGTGCAACGAGTCCGACTGCTCTAGCTCAGCCCATTGCTATGCAGCCCGTTGCTATGCACGCTATATACGTCATCGCACCAGAAGGGCAAGGAAACGAGCATGCGCAGAAAGACCGGAATGAATTTAAAGAGGAATGAGTGTATACATGCACACAAAACTCTTTCATTCGGAATGACAAACAATAAACCACCCCCTTTAATCGGATTTAATTTTCAATCGGAATGACCATTTTTCAATCGGAATGACCGTTTACATGACCACTTTTAATCGGAATGGCCGTTCATTCCTATTAAAAGTGGAATTAAACTGTCCATGTAAACGTACTGACTGTTTTTATTGCAACACATTTTCAGACAAAAAGTTTGAGACTCAATACAACAGGTGGCGCCAGCTACAATATGCTGCGTTGTCATGTGTTTTTTCCGTCTTTGAACACCTTCCTGATGTAAAATGGGGGCGGCATTAAATCATCGATCCTCTCTTTGATTTTGACGCTCAAGATCGTGACGTCATTTCGATCATCAAGCAGGCAGGTGCATCTTTCATGTGGATGTAATCCTCCTTGGACAGCAGTTTCTCTGCCACAGCCCTTCGTGCATTAAGAAACTGAAACAGAAAACAATTATTACACTTGCTTCTTTGTGATTGCTAGTGGTTGGCAAAAACTGTTAGAGGGAAACGATAAACCACTAGGTGGCACCACAAATGCAAAAACTTTATCTCTTCATTGACCACAGGAATTAGTAGCTGATATTGACTAATAGGGTGACCATATTTTGATTTCCAAAAAAGAGGACACTCGGCCCGGCCACAACATAGCCTACTTAAATGATACTCGCAGCTTACTCAAAGATGCCTTATAATTTTAATATATTTAAAGTTTGTATGTATGGATAGTAAAAATTCAGTTATATTACAAAATAATATCTCTCAAAGATAGAAATTCAGATAGGCCCCAATAGGGACACACACACTAGAGTGTGGCGATCCGAGCCCAACGGTACCCGACAGGTCGGGACAGGTTCAGTCAAAAATGTAGCTATAAATTGTATTTGGACTCGGGTCAGATTCGGTCAGCTTTCAGTGTAAATGTAGTGTAAAAATACATAACATCCTATTGTCTGTCCTGTTTATTGCTTGGGCACTGTTATTTACATGACAACACCTGAACATAACACACACAGACACACACTGGATGTTTGTTTCTACCTCTCTCCTCGCTGGAAGTCTCGGACCTTTTGCCGCCCGCCTCCGCCTTGATTAAACGCTGAAAATAAAATAAAAGACGGAGACAGGTTTTTCCTATTTTATCTTATTTTGTTTTATTTCTCCCTCTCCTCTCGCTAGAAGCGTCGGACCTCGCGCCTCCCGCTCCCGTCTCAAACACGGAGGTCTCCCTCTCCGCAGCTGAGCACCCACGGCGCACACCCGGCCTGTTAAATAGCCTGTAACCACTGTGTGGCACAAACTCAATGCTTTGGTCATTAAATAATGTCGGGCTCAGTTCAGGTTCAGACAGAAATATGCGGCCCGTGCCGCACTCTAACACACACAAACACATGAAGACCGGACATTGTCATCAGTTTATAAAAACCCCCCAGATGCCCCGGACGGGACGTAAAAAGTGGACATGTCCGGGCAAAAGAGGACGTTTGGTCAGCCTAATCGACTATATATGGTTTAAAGATGGAGTCAGTATGATTTTCCTAAAAATAAAATATAGATTGCTAAATCATCACCTATGGGCTTATACTCATGTGTGGTGGTGACTCTGTCTGCAGCCCCCCTTCCTTCTGCCTATATTTTGATGTTTTGGTGTCTGTTTTGTTGTGCACAGGGGGCGCTTATGGGCGGGTTTCTTGTGTTTCCCCCAGCCAATGACAGAGCGTAGGACTGGACTGGAAGTAGTGAAACCTGATGACTGCATTCAAACAATGCTGGCAATGCAGCCCCTTCCTGCATGGTTGTTTGGAGGTGTGGGTGTTTATTTGTGTTTATCAGCGTAACTACGGTGAAAAATTAACAAGGTGTTATTCCTCTGATTCCAATAGTGTGTCTGCACACCACAAGACTGCAGATACATGCTTCTCTCTGATTACCCAGCTTCACTTTTAGTTTTGTCTCGCCAGCGCTGCTCTCTCTCTTCAGTCTCTAGGTAGCTTGACCACAGCTGTGTTTACAAACAACAACTGGAAAATCCTACAGACTCCACCTTTAACTGGCTGTTAGGAAAGGGATCTGGAAGGCACATCCCTGACTGTTCTAGTTTTGACTGACTGAGCAGCTACAGGTTGAAAAAGTAAGAAGAGTACAAAGAACTTTAGGGGCACAATGTAAATTGATCAAATAATGTGTCTTCCATAATAAATGTGATGCAAATAGACATTTACAAGCAAAATTATTTAATGAATTTGTATACAAAATGTAGAGAAAGGTAAAATCATCAAGTTTTGAAGAAGTATTGCAATTTAATGTTATTATCTTATATATATTATCTTTGCAATATGATTATCTTATATAATGTTATTACTATCCTAAAACATTCTCCAGGTCCTCTGAAACTCTGCAGGACTTATTTCCACCCTGCCCAGCAGCGGTACTGTGGCGAACAGTCCCTAACTGCGGGGAGAACGGAGCAGGCTTCCCCAGAGGTCCACCGCTTTTCCCGGTCCCTCTTCTCCTCCACACTTTGACTTATTTCCACGTTGCCGACAGTGGGACTTATATTCAGAGGCGGTCCTGGCTAGTTTTACGTCCTGGGCGAACCATCCCTCGCTTTCTGTAATACATCAATGATATTTCAAAGTGATAAATTACTTATTGACTTATTCAGACTTCAAAAACAGCATCAATAAGCGATTAACATAGGGGGGATCAAAATAAAATAAAAAAATAAAAATCACCAGACTGCTCATTTTATGCCATCATCAAAAAGAAAACAAAGAAGACATTGCTATTTCATTTTCGTGGTCTGCCCTGCAAAATAGTGCCCATAATTCGAAAATGATTTGGCAATCTGAGCAGTGCAGGAGTGACGTCAGGAGCCGCTCTTCTTCAGCTTCATGCTGACCATGGTGCTACCCATCTAATACGGTAGGGGGTGGTGTGCACATTTGATATATGGAAGAAAATGCAAATGCAAATAGGTTGATTGATTATTCATTTTATTTATGAGTGAAATAATGCAGCCACATTCTTAAAATGAAAAAAGCATTTATGCAAATGCATTTTAATTTTCAATTTTTACATTTCAAATTGAATTTTGGTATCTATTTGCTGGGGCATATTTTGAAAATTAAATCTCAAATGTATTTTTCTTTTTCATTTTAATTAAGTGAAAGAATGAGCAGTCTTGAAGAAGAAAATTAAAATGCAAATAGGATGATTGATGATTAATTTTATTTATGAGTCAAATAATGTGGTCACATTCTTAAAAAGCATTTCTGCAAATGCATTTTAATTTAAATATTGGTCACGATTCACTTCGATAGTCTCATAGCAGCTGAGCACAGAAAGCTTTAATTACAGTTCATTTACTTACAAATCCAGTAGTGGGCAATATTGCATAGTCTAATAAAGGCTGTCCTTCAGAGTGCAGGGCTGGCCGCTTCACACGTTCACATACAATGGTTACAACTTCGTATTAAAATCCTCTGCTTATATTAATAATAAGATACGATAAGATAAGATGAGATAAGATAAACTTTTACTGATCCCACAATTGAGAGATTCCAAGCCTGGGGAAAGGAACTGAGTCTTTTACCAGACTCCTTGCCCTGAATACATGGCTGACATTGGCGTGCTTCACTCATGGGATAAAGTTTATTGACAATTTTAACATCTTTTGGAACTGTGAGGACCGCTTTCACTGGATGCAGACTACTCGGGGCCAACCTACATCATGCTCTTGGAATGCCATACCAAAACAAGAATGGACAGATAAGAGCCAAGGACAAGTACGTGGCACAGAGACAGACAGCCTGCATCTCTCCCCCTTCACCTGACCCTTTGCTCCACATCACCCAAGGCATTCAGAGGATGTCCCTGTCCCAGTCAGGGATCCAACAACCCCCCTCCTGCCCTTCACCACAACCACCAAGGAGCCAGCGTCGTCACCCCCCAGCACCGGTGCAACCACTAAGGAGCCAACGTTGACCCTCCCCACCACCACCACAATCACCACGGAGCCAGCGTCAACCCTCCCCCACTCCACCACGCTCACCAATCAAGGAGTTAGTTAAAGCTGCCACACTAAAGCTCAGTCAAATTGATGAACTCTTAAATAGTAGCCCTAGACGTCATCACTCAGGTGCCTGTCAGAGATGAGACAGACCCCATGCCGCTTCCTTAAACATACCGGCGATCTTAAATAGCCAGTGGCATGGTCAAACACATCTTGAAATTGAGTATCAGCCAGAGTCATCTCCAAGGTCTGTCATTCCTGTTTTGACTAGCATCAGGAAAAACAATGTGTACTTGAAGCGCACAGCTACTCTATCTAATCTGACTCCAGTTATGCGTCAGCCACAGACTGTGTCAGACAATGTTAGTACATTGAACTTAGCTTTATTAAATATCAGATCTCTGGCTGGCAAGTCACTATTAATTAATGATTTTATTATCAAGAGAAACCTTGATTTTATATTTTTAACTGAAACTTGGTTAAATGAAAACAGCGCAGCAGTACTTACTGAATCAGCCCCCCCAAGCTTCCATTTTATCAGCTCAGTTAGAGAATTTAGGAAAGGAGGTGGAGTAGCCACTTTATTTAAGGATGTTTACCAGTGCAAACAGTTGTCATATGGGAAGTTTGAGTCTTTTGAATATGTTGCACTGCAGTTGAGATCCTCCTGTCAAGCAGTATTAGTTACCATTTACAGGTCTCCAAAATATAGTGCACACTTTGTTGATGACTTTACTAAACTATTGTCTGTTGTCTGTATTGATTTTGACTGTGTTGTTACAGTGGGTGATTTTAATATTCATATTGATAATCCCAAAGATGGCAGTGCGAAGAACTTTTCCAACACACAATAAGGGACATATTTTAGATCTAATTATCTCCAAAGCGATCAACATTTCTGAGGTTTTGGTGACTGATGTTGCCTTTTCTGATCATTACTGTATTTTCTTGGCCATCTCCACTGACACCAGTTAAATTACAACAGAGGTGATCAGAAAACGCTGTATCAACGAAAACACCTGTACACTATTCACCCAGGATTTTATACCCACACCAACTCTGCCCTCAGTCTCTGTCAGTGATCTGGTTCATAGTTTCAGCTCTAAAGCTATGAATATTATGAACAATATTGCCACCATGAAGGTCAAAGTTGTCTCTGGTAAGAAAAAACCACCACGGAGGAACGCCACATGGGTAAAAGCTCAAAAAAGAGAATGTAGAAAAGCAGAACGCAGGTGGCGAAAAAACAGACTCCAGGTTCATTATGACATCTATAAGGAAAGTCTGCACATCTACAACTTGGAGCTAAAAAGGATTAAGATTATCAACAAAAATAACAACAATGCACAGACTTTATTTACTGTTGTTGACAGACTGACAAATCCATCAGCCCCTCCTGAACTGCTATCCACCAAGGCATGCAATGACTTTGCTTCTTTTTTCACAGACAAGATTTTAAAGATAAGACAGACAGTCTGTAACTCCAACACAGTGGCTATTTCACCTGTGCCTCATAAGACTACTCCAGTTAATTTGGCACTTTTTCACAGCGATCACGATCACAGATAGAGTTGGGATTTGTGACGTTTAGCGTGTTTGGAGTGTATAGTTAGTGTGTGGCGTAGTGTGTTTTGGAAGAGGAGAGAGGAAAATGAGCCTCCGACGACTGCATTGAGCGGTACTCGGAGGTCCGCACAGAGGAGCGGACAGTGTGGCAGGGCACGCCCACCAGGTCCGGATCTCTGTTTGCTCAGGCAGCAGAGCCACACAGTGTGTGTCACTCCTCCTGTTGTCCTCCTGTTGTGTCCTCCTCCTGTAGTGTGTTGTGGTGGACAGGAACTGTTTTTCAGAGTGGCACAAATAATTTGTGTAAAATAACGCAGGAGAAAAGCAAGCACTCTCAAAATAAAGACGTTTCGACAGAAGAAAACTTTCTGTCGAAACGTCTGTGTTTCTGGTACTGCCACCCAAGTTGGTTTATTAAATTTACCAAAAGGACATTTGTGAGTGCTGGCATTTTTCCCTTTGACAAATAATTTGTGTGGCATCTGATTATTTTGTAAGAAGGCTAGTTGTTCAAAAACGCCTGAGGCATTGCTTGCATTTTAATGTAAATAGTTATGTGTAACGTTGCTGTTTGCTAAATTAGGACGTATGTTTTTGAAGTTTACAATTTATATTTTTATTCTAAGTTACAAAAATGGTTTGTTAGACATGTTTGTGGTTTTCACAGTAAGAAATCAAACTTTTTCCTACTCGGATTTTATGTTTTTTGTGTGATTTTAGGTCCACTGTGTTAATACAGTATGTCAAAATGGAAAAAAAAAAATAACTGTAAAGTCACACAGGTGAGGTTGTGCTGAAAAGAATGATACCAAACAAGGCAAGGTAAAATTTAAAGGTAAAATGAAAAGTAGTCAAAAACGGCCAATTACCCCCTAGACCCCATAAATAATGTGACTTAATTAACATTAAATCACCTCGTGGGGCACCATTCCCGTAAAGGGAAAAATGATAGCCAGTTAAAGATATCAGTCTCATAAAATACACTAAACTATTAATTTGGAGTTTGATTAATAATTAAATTAATGACAACAACCAAAATTAACGGTAATGCCTGAAGGATTTCGGAGTTCTTGACGCAGCAGAGGTTGGCTATTCATTCACCCTTGTGCAACATTAAACAAACAGCAGGTATGACGATATATGTGTGTGTGTGTGTGTGTGTGTGTGAGTGAGAGTGAGAGAGAGAGAGAAAGATGAGAAAGGCAAAGGCGGGTGTGGTGATCAAGGAGCCGTTTGGCCTACAAAACAAAATGGCTGACAACAAAGAACTACCAAAATGGCCGAATCAAGGCTGCTTCAGTTTCGGGGGAGGTGTTTGTCTGACCGTGTGGTCAGGACAAAGACAAAGGAAAAGAAGCGGGAACTTTGAGATGCCTGGTTGGGTGTAGCTCTGTTGAAATCCTGTTTGTTAATGAGTCTATGTCAATGTGACGTGTGTTGTTAACGGCCTGGATTAGTGCAGAGATTGTTTAGTTGTGTGCAAGAATCTGTTTTTGAACAGTATTAGCAAACTAAACACTTAGCTTTGGTGAAGCCAACTAATCAATGACCTAACTGCAATCTATCACAACAATAACTCAGTAAACAGCATCAAATCACATACAACTAGTCAAACAGTCTTGCTTAGCCTGTAAAGCTGTGATAAGCTATGCCCAGTTGTTACATTACCAATCCTTGAATGGATGAGGGGGAAGAGTCACTTGGTGGTGTGCTGCTTGTTAGCCGGCAGACGAAGGCTGGGAAGATGGTTCCAGCTGCAGTCTTTGTTGTCCTTTGTTCCAAAGGTTCTGATCCAAGGAAGCTGGTCGCTTGTGGTCCTTTAGACACTGGGTGCTAACTCACTTAGTTCCTTGTTGCTGGAAAGCTGGTTGCAAACCTTGTGTTCGCAGGAGAGTCTGTGATCAATTGCCCTCCCTTTAGTGGTTTGGGCTATGGAGCCAGGGTTTGGGCCTTTGCTGTTCCAGGCCCAACCAGGAAAAGGTATGAGCTGCTGAAGTAGCTGGAGCAAGAAGAGGAAGAACTGATTCTGCATTTTCTGCACTGTTTTTAACTATTTATTGTCTTGCTTTTAGCTTTTGTTTTTAATGATCTCAAACATAATTTTATTGTTCCTTTAATGTTTTATTTTAATGCATTTCTCTTGTAAAGCACATTGAATTGCCTTGTGTATGAATGGTGCTATATATAAATAAAATTGCCTTGCCTATAAATTCCAAAACAAAAAGGAAAATTGGTATTAATGAGTTTATCTGAAGTTTAATAAAAAGATGAAACACAAATTTGTGTGATAATGTTATACTTCATGCTTTTTTAATGGTCAAACCAGTTGGGGTCAAATTTGACCCCGAAGAACAACGAAGGTTATAAGAAATGGAATACTTCCTAAGGGTTAAAGCAACAAAAGGAACATGCTCTTTCACCAAGGTAAGGGAAGCCTAAAATATGTAAACAAGGCAGACAACCATACATCTTATATACACATATTACACATAGTTATACTGTGTAATTCTACATTTCTATCATACAATTATGCTATGTTTGAATGGGCCTTGTTCCGCTCTGCTATTGTCGAGGCGGCGATTGCGAGCTGTGGCCGCAAGGCCGCTGGGGCCAGCCGTCAGGCTGAAGAAGGAGGCCTACAGGGAATGGTTGGTCTGTGGGTCTCCGGAAGCAGCTGGTGGGTACTGCGGGCCAAGCGGAGCACAGCAGCAGGGGCTGGGAGCTGCTGACGTCAACTGGGGACATTGTCGGGTGGTGGAAGGAATACTTTGAAGAGCTCCTCAATCCGACCAACATGTATTCCAGTGAGGAAACAGAGCCGGGGGTCTCGGGTGCGGGTCATCCAATTTCTGGGGCAGAAGTCACCAAGGTAGTCAAGCAACTCCACTGGCTGACACACCCCTGCAACATTGCCTGGACATCAGGGGCAGTGCCTCTGGAGTGGCAGACCAGGGTGGTGGTCCCCATCTTCAAGAAAGGGGACCAGAGGGTGTGCTCCAATTACAGGGGGATCACACTCCTCAGCCTACCCGGTAAGGTCTACTTCGGGGTGCTGGAAAAGAGGGTTCTGTTGATTGTTGAACCTCAGATTGAGGAGGAGCAATGTGGTTTTCATCCCGGACACAGAACTGTGGACCAGCTTTACCCTCGCCAGGGTGCTGGAAGGGGCATGGGAGTTCACCCAACCAGTCCACATGTGTTTTGTGGATTTGGAGAAGGCTTATAACCGTGTCCCCAGGGGCATCCTGTGGGGTGGTGCTCTGGGACTATGTACAGTCCCTGTACTGAAGGAGCGCGAGTCTGGTTCGCGTGGCCAGCAGTAAGTCGGACCTGTTCCCGGTGAGGGTTGGACTCCGCCAGGGCTGCCCTTTGTCATTGGTTCTGTTCATAACTTTCATGGACAGAATTTCTAGGCGCAGCCGAGTGGTGGAGGGTGTCAGTTTCGGTAACAGGAGGATCTCGTCTCTGCTTTTTGTGGATGACGTGGTGCTCCTAGCTCCATCGAACAGTGACCTCCGGCTCTTGGTGGGATGGTTCGCAGCCGAGTGTGAAGCAGCTGGGATGAGAACCAGCACCTCCAAGTCTGAGGCCATGGTCCTCAGCCGGAAAAGGATGGATTGCCCACTCCAGGTCGGGGGGGGGGGGGGTCCTTCCTCAGGTGGAGGAGTTTAAGTATCTTGGGCGGATTGGGGCGGCATCAGCAGTGATGCAGGCGCTTAACCAGTCCATTGTGGTGAAGAGGGAGCTTAGCCAGAAAGTGAAGCTCTCGGTTTACCGGTTGATCTAGGCCTACATTCCAATCCTCACCTATGGTCACAAGCTCTGGGTAGTGACCAAAAGAACGAGATCGCGAGTACAAGCGGCCGAAATGAGTTTCCTCTGCAGGGTGGCTGGGCTCAGCCTTAGAGGTAGGGTGAGGAGCTCGGACATCCGGGAGGGACTCGGAGTAGAGCCGCTGCTCCTCCGCATCAAGAGGAGCCAGTGGAGGTGGTCCGGGCATCTAGTAAGGATGCCTTCCGGACGCCTTCCTTGGGAGGTGTTTCGGGCATGTCCAACTGGGAAGACACCTTGGGGCCGCCCCAGGACACGCTGGAGGGATTACATCGCCCGGCTGGCCTGGGAACGCCTCGGGGTGCCCTCTGAAGAGCTGACGGAAGTGGCTGGGGAGAGGACTGTCTGGGCCTCTTTGCTGAGGCTGCTGCCCCCGCGACCCGGACCCGGATAAGCGGAGGAGGACGACGAATTATGCTATGTTATAAATATACTTATACTGGCCTGTATACATAAATACATATCCTTATCCACATTCCTTATATTTATACTGTGTGCTGTGTACATACTGTGTAATATTCCTATGCAAATTCCAGTGTGCAGTATATGCATGTATAATATTTTGCCACTTCCTGCAGAATAATATTAATTCATTTCTATATTTTTACAGTAAAAATACTACACCATGTGTATTACACTCATCCTGTGCAGTGATCAATCATGAGCATACAGTATCTGTTTCAGTGAAAGGTGTAAATAGATTTTCTATTATTTTCATTATATCTAATTTGTAATTAAAAAATATTTGTATCCTTATTTAGCACTCAATCACTTTTATCCTTTTTTTATATTGCCTCTGCTCTGAGCTCTGAGCTGCTGTAACGTGAATTTCCAAGGTGTGGGATTAATAAAGTCATGTCTAACCCTACCTGTCACTTCCTGGTAGGACCCTGGGAATTGCAGTCCCAGCTCCAAAAATGGGTTCTCGGTTCCTGCCTCCAGCAGCAGTAACTCCTGATTCCCTCAGGAACCAAATTCCAGCAGGTATTTTGTTCTCTTATTCAGCAAAGTATCTAAATTATAATAATAATAATTGCAATTGAACATAACACAAATAACATAACATAAATCTGGTGAAGATTCTGTTATGTGGTACTGAATCTGCCAACAAAAGATTTGTGGATTGTGGACATTTTTCTGTAGTCCTGAAAGGTAGTGATCCCAGGCTGTCAAAAACCTTAACACTGGCAGACTTTGCTTTTGGTGTCTTTAGAGACACCATTTGTGAAATGTATCCACAATGTAGGGAAGAGCTTGACACCTATTTGGTTATTATATCAGACCTTGCTCTCTCCTATGGTAGCTTTCTGTTCTATAAAATCTTGTTACTTGTAAAGCACTAAATGGTCTCAGGCCTAAATACATCTCTGATATACTTGTACGTTATGAAGCATCCAGACCCCTGAGATCATCTGGAACAGGTTTACTCAGTGTTCCCAGGATCAAAACCAAACAAGGTCAAGCAACCTTTAGTTTCTATGCTCCCTGCCTGTGGAACAAACTTCCAGAATATCTGAGGTCAGCTGAAACTGTCAACTCATTTAAATCAGGGCTTAAAACATTACTATTTACTGCAGCTTACCAGTGAACTAGATATGTAACTTATTGTTAGGATAATCTGTAGCTATTGTTTTTATATTTGTCTGCTGTTGCTTTTGCTTTATGTTTGCTTTTTAAATGCATTTTCTGCACTGTTTTTCTTGCTTTTAGCTTTTGTTTTTAATGATATATTGTTCCTTTAATGTTTTATCTTAACATATTTCCCTTGTAAAGCACATTGAATTGCCTTGTGTATGAATGGTGCTATATAAATAAAATTGCCTTGCCTTGCCTTGCCTTGCCTTGCCTTGCCTATGAGTACCTCAAATCCTTCTTAGCCAAAGCTGCCATGTACATCCAAAAATTCAGTCAGAGACTGGATTTGTCTATAGTTGATCTGGCACTAATTAGTAGGCATTTTACTGGCCACAAAACCCTTGCCTCCTCCATCTGTGGTTCCTTCTCCCATACAACCTCCCTCTGTCCGAGAGCTGCTCTGCAAGAACTGTCCCTTTCAAAATCTCAGCCTCAGCCAAACAAACCTGTGCTAAATTCTGTAAGCTATCCTCCCAAGCGACAGGTACCTTTCCCCTCAGGAAGTCTTCCATCTGCATTAATTTCAACGAGAATGCTTGCACATTTCCTAATTGTAAATTTATGCACGTGTGTAGTTGGTGTGGAGACAGCCATCCACGCTCTGTGTGTCCCTAGAGACTGCATCCTGCCAAATCGGGGAAATAAATACAAAGCATCCTTCGACTCCAGTGAATGTCCCTGCTCTCTCCAAGGGTCTTTCAAACCGCCCTATGAGATGCTTTGTTAATTACCTGATCACTGGATTAGTTAAACGATTCCAAGCAGGCCTATGATGGCTACCCAAAGTTATCCATGGCTGTAAAAACTTGCAGTCTGACCTCAAGGAGCCAGCGGTAGCAGATGAGCTCCTGTCAAAAGAGGTTAAAAAGGACTACATGATAGCTCCATTGTCAAAATCCCCCTTCATCCATCTCCATCTCCATCTTCAGAGTTAGCCCTATAGGTGTCGCTACAAGGAAATATTCACAAAAATTCTTCCATTCAGAATATTAATAGTTTAATCCCTCAAGAGCCCTTTTCCTTGTTCTACGCTTCTATAGATAACGCTGTGCAAATGATTAATTCAGCAGGAGTTGGAGCACGGCTGGGAAAGGCAGACATCACAGATGCCTTCAAAGTCATGCCACTCCCTCCCTCACAATGGCATCTTTTTGACTTAAAATGGCGTTCAAAGTTTTACTTCTCCATTAAATTGACCTTTGGTTGCTGCAGTAGCCCTCGCATTTTGGACACCCTGTCAGAAGCCTTATGCTGGATTCTCTACAACACCTGCAACTCCCTTTTGTCCTGCATCTTTTAGATGATTTCCTAGTAGCTGACTTTCCCTCATCTCCACCAGCTCGCAGCATCTCCACAGTCAAAAGCTTTTTTCATGAGTTGGGCGTACCTCTTTCAGAGGAGAAAACCGTGGGTCCTTACACACGTTTAGAATTTCTCGGCATCACACTCGATGCCATCATGCAAGCATCTCTGCCTGAAGACAAGCTGTCTTGCACCAGAGCTGCTATTAAATTCTCGTCCACTGCTGCCATTATCTCTAAAAGAAATCTCTTATCTCTATTAGGCCACCTTGATTTTGCTATCATCCCTCATGGTCGCTCATTCATTTCACGCTTGCTAGCATTGGAAAATCTGAATGACAACGTAGTCATAGATGAAGGTTGTTGCTCAGATCTGCGATTCTGGTCTGGTCTGGATCTACCGATGTGGCCCCTTCTGTTGGTTTTGGGGGATTCTACAATAATGAGTGGTTGCAGATGTCTGGCCAGCTGAAATTCAGTCCCTTGACACTTCCAAATCCACCACACTTTATGAGCTTTACCCCATTGTCATTGCTTGCTCACTATGGGGCAGAAGATGGTCAAGAAAACAAATCATGGTGTTTTCCGACAATTCTGCTACAGTAGAAATAATCAATTAAGGGCTGCTCAAAAATACCAATTATAAATAGTCTCATGCAATGTTTAACTTGGACATGTGTTCTGAACAACTTTATTTTGCAGGCTACTTTCATCCCTGGTCATGAAAATTGTGTAGCCGATGCTCTCTCTCGCTTCAGATTTCAGGAGTTCAAAGCCATGTGTCCTCAGGCCAAACCCTCCAGCCTACTATGCCCTCCATATACTCAAATGACTCTTGATTAAGCACCTCCAAACCCCTGCAGGATGTTCTGTACTCCACCTCCAAATACATGAGACTAAGTCTAGCCAAAAGCACAATTAAAGCATGTGATTCAGCTTGGTATTTCTTCTCTTCCTTTTGCGTCAACCTCCTCCTTAGTCCTATCTCTGTAGTCTGTGCATTTATTGTATTTTCATTTGAATCCCGCAATCTTCAAATGCAAAGTATTAAAGCCATGCCAGCAGGGATGCAGTTCAATAATCGATGCCAAGACCCAGCATCCCAGACCCTTCTCAGAAATCCTCCAATTCAGCTGCTCCTCAGCGGCCTAAAAAAGGCACGTCCTCCAGGCAGTGATAAAAGACTGCCTCTCATTATCTTACTGGTGCATAAGTTGGTGTTAAGGTTAAGGCAAGGCTGTTTCACACCTTATATTGATATAATGTTGAAAGCAATTCTTCTCATGGCTTTCTATGGGTTTCTCAGGTGCGGTGAATATACAACCAGATCTCCCTCCTTTAATCCTTAGCATGATCTAATGTTCTCTGATTTAACCATGGAAGAACACCTGTACTCAATATACCTGAAACACTCAAAGTTCGAAAGATCTTGCCAAGGTACTGAAATTGTCATTGCTTAGACTAATGCTACTTTCTGTCCTATTCTTCCATGATGAAATTCCTGCGTTATCGCTCGCCGACCCATCATTTGGCACCACTGTTCATCGATGAGGGTTGCAAACCATTAACATGATCCTGGTTCACCTCAAAGCTGCGTGATCTCTGCCTGAGCTGCGGCCTACCTCCTGATTGCTACTCACCTCATTGTCTGAGAATTGGCATGGCTACAACTGCACCTCTCCATCTGCCAACCTCAACATTAAAATCCCTGGGGCACTGGTCATCCTCTGCTTACCAACACTATGTCAGGCTACACAAAAAGTAGATCTTGTCTGCGCAAAAGCTTATGAGCTCATGCAACCCTTAACGCACAGATAAATATTCATAGCTGCTTTGCTATCTAATTCTAAGGCTCATGGGGTATAGCCACAAGGGGGCTGGTGCCTGGGCCCACACATAGCAGATTCACTAGATAGTATATTCTCCTCGTAGCCGAGGAGCTCACGGGAAATGGCCACGCAGAGGCTGGTGCCAGGTCCACACATAGAAAATCCTCATTACCAGTGCTAGGCTCCAAATCCATGCAATTTTGGGATGGAAATATTTAATCATCACTTCCCAATATCTCTTGTAAACATGCTGAGACTGATGAGGCTGGAGTCTAGCTGCCAAACTCTATGTTCTGATGTTGAAATAAACATTTAAACGAGAGTTGTCTGACTGAAATGGAGCAATGCCCGTGAGCTAGTTCAGTCAGTCAACTCATGCTGCACTGATTCATACACATGCATCATACGTCACTCCCCATATGTCAGCTACAAACACACCCTCCAAATTTGGCGGTCTATTTAAGCTGCAAATCAGTACTGCTGCTCGCTCTTTCAGCCCCACCTCCACCCCAGCATCCACCTGCATGCTCAGGCTAGGGAGGAAAATATTTAATCATCACTTCCCAATATCTCATGTAAACATATCTGTGGGGAGTGATAAGGTCGGAGTCTGGAAACCAAACTCTAACTATGTTCTGCTATTGAAATAAACATTTATTATTGTCTGACTGAATTACTATTACTTCAGTCACTGCGTCTGTTCATGCCCCAGTTATTGTAGTAATGACGAAAGTGCCACCAGATGGCAGGAGCAACATTTGTTAGGCTTAGTGGGTAGAGTAGACGCCCCATATACAAGGCTCTTGCCGCAGTGGCCTGGGTTTGAGTCCAACCTGTGGCTCTTTGCTGCATGCCACCCCCCCCAAACCTACCTGTCCAGTCCATTAAAAGGCAAGCACCTGGACATAATCGGACCCTCACATAACTCTGTCAAGCAGCAGTCAGTCAGGAGTTCTGAGAGCGCGCTAATGGTGGTCCTGTGTGTCAGAGTCATTGTAACCATGGCAACAATGACTCTGAGTGACAGGCCTGTCATTATGTGTCAGCCTCTTCTGCAAATTCTGATTTAATATTTCACAGCTATATCTCGTGAAACTCTTTTGGTTTAATAGCCTATTTCCCGAGTCATTTCCAGCATGTGAAAACAGCAGCAGCGGGTGTGCAGAAATACGGGACAAATTGCATCCCATACTGAATCAGTGAGGGACGGTACATTTTATTTTTTCAGTATGGGATGACGGAAGGCAACCCTAACTTAAACACCATTATAGAAGTAATAAAACTGTAACACCACCTCCCAACTGACTTGAGCACTACTAGTGAAGTTCTTCTTTGAGTTGGTGTGCTGGTGAAGTTTTTTTGGCAGCTCGTAGTCAAGTGCATTATCACTATCTAGTAAGTGAAGTCTCCAAAATAAAAACGAAATCAAGGGGGTGGTAATTGGTTAATTTGAGGGATGCAGAGTGAATATTGCCGGGACATGACAGGGCCAAGCTCGGAAGTGGCACTGAGAACGAGGTCATGAGTCCTCGGACCCAAACAGTTCAGTCTCCAAGCAGGCAGAGGTAACAAAGAGAGGCTTATTGATAGTGTGGATGAGAAGGGGAGGGGTCCGGAATCAGAAGAGCAGTCCAGCAAAGCAGCGGAGCCGACTAGGGATGAGTAGCAGAAGGACACACACACACACAAGGCAGCGTGTAGCGTCTCACAGCAGGCAACTGACAAGCAGGTGGGAACACTCACGCTGAAAAGTTGTGGCAGGAAAACACCACACAGCCACAGGCAGACATAAACCAGAAATGCTGAAGCAGAACTCGTGGTCAGGGACAGAAGGCTGGCGAGTTTACTAGGAAACAGACGACGTAGACAGGTCTGAGGCAGGCAGGGTCAGGAACAGGGAATCAAGCCAAGAGTGGCTGCTGGAAAGTCCTGCATGAAGTCAAAAAACAACCTGGCCCCAGGGGCGGACTGGGGCAAAAAAGAGGCCCGGGAATTTAATACCTGACTGGCCCACTCAGGGGCCGGGGCGGCGAGTGATGGCGGCAAATGCTGGCGGCGAGTGATGGCGGCAAATGCTGGCGGTGGATGATGGCGGTGGATGATGACGGTGGATGCTGGTGGTGGATGCTGGCAGTGAATGATGGCGGTGGCTGATGATGGTGGAACAAATATGTTCACATATATGTGGGAGACAAAAAAAATATACATGTAAACATTATTGAAGTGATAATGACATTAATTTAACCTGAGGCCATGATTAGAACAAATATGTAATATTTTTAATGTTAGTTAAAATAGTTAGTCTGCAACTAATAATAATCTGCACTAATAATGATCATAACATAATAATAAACATATCATATCACCTATGGTGCCTCAGATAAGCACAATTACATGTTCTTAAATATATACTGAATAAGTACAGCTTAAGTTTTATAAACTGCAAATAATACACTTTAAGAACAACACATTAATACACATTTCCCCTTCACACTGCATGTAGACTGTTTCAATTTCTATATTGTCCAACAATACCCACACAAAAAGAATAAAACTGACATTAATTTTAATGTTGATGAATTAGGAAAGTAATATACAGCAGAGCAGCATTTAGCTCACCAGCTTAAGGGAAATACACAAGAGATAATGTTAGATCAGATGTTAAGCTATTTTATTAGTTACTTAGCCATGCTGATGTTGGCTAATGCCACTGAGCGCTGCCTGGCTCTAGTAACGTTACACAATAATGACGTTTTGACAGCCAAACTAGCCTACATGCGTTGTGCTAAAAGTTAACAAGCTAGCCAAATAATGTTATTACATTTGCTTACAGCCGCCTCACCTGACTAGCATCCCCCTCCCGGTCAAGTTGTCCTCCTGCAGACGGAGACGTGAGAGCTGCAGATGCTGCTGCGGATGCTGAAGGTCCTTCTTGAGATGCAGCAGCAGAAAATAAATGTGTCAACTTTTGACACTTGGCAGCATCTATCTGTAGTGCCTGCCTTTTTTTGTCTCTCAACTTCTCCGCTCCTCCTTTCCATTTATTCTCCATTTTTGCATGTATGATTGATTGATTGATTGACTGATTGACAGATGCAGAGGGAGGAAGGACCGAGGCCCTCGGCCTTTGGTTGTGATTGGCCAACAGCCCCAGGACCGAGGTGAAAGGTGGGTGTGACACACCCATGTGGGCCAATGTTGATTAGCCAGACACTAGAGAAACTGTAAACACTGGTTATCATATTAAAGGCCAGCCCAACTGCGCTGAAAGTCTTTTTTTTTTCATTTCATCACTTTTTTTTCTTTTCATGTTTCCAACAAGTATTTTCTAACATGTATAATGTCTTTAGAAAGAAATCATTGATGTTGCTTTACCTGGATTTTAACCAACCCATTTCAGCCAGACAGTAATTCTGACTTGGTACAAAAAAAACACAAAAGCACAAATTATGTTACTTTTCAGAAATTTTAAAAATCAAGGAAATGTCCTTGAATTTTTGCTGTAATGAAAACATATTAAACTGCAACACCACTGTTTTGTATTAAGCCCGACTGTGAAATTTGTGAACCGTTACACCCAGTGGCGTAGGTTTGATTTGAGCTTTGGTAGGGACTATGCAAGTGCCCACAGGGCGTGAGCAGAAAAAATTTTCAGCGCTAACTTGCGTGCATACTGTTTTGAGCTACAGATCAGATGATCTTGATGACTGTTTCATTAATCAGCTTCCTGAACTGATGCATTTGGCCTACAGATGATATATAACAGTATAATAGCTGTAGGCGGCTCTATGCTTTATAATATTATCCACACATTACAATAGCATTATTCCACAATCATATCTTTTAATTCTCAAGTTTTTGTAGTTTACAGATTAGTTTCAGAATTTTCATAAAACAATAAAACAGATGTATAGAGTAGCCTGACAAGCAGCCCACTATTCTCTGCCTAGCCTACAGCCTATTCTGTGTAGCCTATGTATATGAACATAATTACATTGGACTAGATATTCTGCAGTCACAGACATCAGTTGAATTGCATAAATAAACCAGACGTCTACCAGAGGCAATTCAGTGGGTGAGTGAACCTAGTCATTGCTTAAACCTTACCTCAGAGTTTGCAACAGTTATTTCTAAAGTTACATACCAAAAGTGATTTATTACTAGCTAAAGGCAGCTGTCATGACAACATGACAGCACCTTATCTCTCCCTCTGCAAACGTTACGAGACCTATTAGCTAATAGCTGCTGGTGCTAGCTCTCTGACTAGCAACGTTACAGTTTACATAGGCAGTTAGGACGCAAACTAAACTATTAGCATTGATACAACTGTCTGCAGAAAAATAATAGTCGTTCAATATTTTATTCCCTATTTTCAATAACTTGAATCTTACTTGCTGCCTAATCAAAATCCTTGCTGTTGCCGATCGATTGTGCTTTGACTCTGAGCTGCGGAGCTCTCATCTCGAGACACTAACAGGCACGCTGGTCGAGTACTGACGCCAAGCGAGGGAGGGAGGAAAAGTAGGCTGTTGATTGGATAGCTTGCTGAACACAGCTGTCAACCAGGCCAGATAAGGTTTCTTAAGTTGTGAATGGTAATTCTAAAATGGTGATTTTGCGAAGTAGGCTATGGTTTTCACTCAGCATTATTTTTGGTAGGGACAAATCGTGTTTCTGTGGCTTTGGTTTGGACATGTCCATAGCGTCCATACCTAAAACAGCGCCTGTGGTTTCACCCTAATATTTGAGTGTACTTGGCTACCTCCCACTTCTGTATTTTTCTGACACTGGGTGAACTTCGAATCAATCAGCATGTGTACACTACCACAGACAGGTAATGACTTATTAATAACTTAGAACACAACCTTTTGGACTTGGACTTGGCTTGGGACCTCTTGGTTTTGACTTTGGATTTGAGTCTGGATTTCGTAGCCAAGACTTGAGACTTATGTGTGAAATCAGACACTTCAAAGGCATCCTTTAATCCAAATTAAAAACCCTGTGCACTGACAACTTTTCACTGCAAATACACTTATTGGTGAAAATAACTGGCTATGGTTAAACAGAGAAAAGTATTTTAAACCCAAAGAAGTGGCAATAGAAGTACTTTTTCATCCAGAATGACCTACCAATGAAAACAGTCGATGAAACTTTTACCAATTTGCCTTAAAAGCCTCAGTCTTTCCTTCCCTTTCCAGAGTAGAAAAAAGAAAATTAAAAAAATCAGACTCCCCTTGTTGAAGCTGTTAATGTGGCAGAACTAACTGAATAAGACATCCTTCTGTGAAACTTTTTTTAAAATATATATTTGTATACTGAAACACACCAGATTTCTTTCCTTTCTTTACATGAGTATTTCTTATTTATTTATTATTTTTACGTGTTTCCACTGCATCCATGATTTACTTTTAATCTAATTCTGTATATGGTTTGGCAACATGTTTTTGAATTACAATCATGCCAATCACTGAAATATCTCCTCTTGAATTCTTCATGGTGGTGGAGCAACAACGCATCAATCGTGGATCCAAGGCTCCAAAATTTGATATCAGTTATAGGATTATGACATGTTATTGTAGCTTTTGAGGAATTCTATTGTTACTATTCTCAGCATGTTGAGAGGATTCGTTCACGTTTCCTTTGCCTAGTCTCTCTCGCTCCAGTAAAACAACATCTCTGCTAATTATTTGTGGTATTATCCTTCAGGAAGTGTAAACTAGAAGTGGGGGAAGGGGTGTTTGAGGGACATTCATTCATTCATTCATCTTCTAACCGCTTCATCCTCTTGAGGGTCGTGGGGGGGCTGGAGCCTATCCCAGCTGACATCGGGCGAGAGGCAGGGTACACCCTGGACAGGTCGCCAGACTATCACAGGGCTGACACATAGAGACAAACAACCATTCACACTCACATTCACACCTATGGACAATTTAGAGTTATCAATTAACCTAGTCCCCAATCTGCATGTCTTTGGACTGTGGGAGGAAGCCAGAGTGCCCGGAGAGAACCCACGCTGACACGGGGAGAACATGCAAACTCCGCACAGAAGGGCTCCCACGCCCGGGATCAAACCGGCAACCCTCTTGCTGTGAGGCGACAGTGCTAACCACCAGACCACCGTGCCGCCCTGTTTGAGGGACAGTGGAGGAAAAAAGAAAAAGAAAAAAAAAGACTCCAGCTTGTAAGGGACTGATCCATATAGACGGATTCACTGTCCCAGCATTCCCAATTGAAGGAGAACTTGCATGCACAGATCTGACGCTCTAAAATCGGCTCAGGGATGCTCTTAGTGAATTTTCGCACATTAATGCTTTTAGAGCATCCACAAACATATGCATACACATACACACACAAATCCACACAAACACACACACACACACACACACTCTGGAGCACCTCATCCTTTGCTAATTCCTCTCTTCTCCTCCCTCTTTCGTCTCCTCTCCTCCCTCATCCTCCCTTCGCGGGCTGCCAAGCTAAGCCCAGAGCAGTTAAATAATCACTAAGGCTTCCAGCTGGCAGAATATGCTGCAGTTTTTCTGAGAGGAGGAAATGTAGCAGGGATGGCAGGACACAACAGCAGCATGCCAATATATATTGATATTTTGCTGAGAAAATGTGTTTGTGCATGTTTGTCTGGGTGTGCACTCAGGGAAAGTGGAGTGGGTAATTGTTAGTATGACATATTTCATGTGAAGAGGCCTATTTTATTGGCAGGATGTTTTTAAGTTCTTTAATGCTTCCTTGGGCTATGAAAGAGATCATTCCAGCAGGCAACTGGACACCATGGACCGAACTGCGGGCAAAAAAGGAAAACCAACTATCCTAAAAATGCTCACTTACTTCCATTCCACTTCAATTGTGTATGTATGTTTGAATTTGAATTTTCCCCTGCTTGTTTGTTACTATGACTTTTTGTCCCTGTGTGTTTTCAATAAGGGAAAAAAAAAGAAAATAGTGAACTTGAACTCTCAAAAATGATATCTTCAATCTGATGTAATAATTTGCAACTCTTTACACTACACACCCACATTCCCTTAACATCGGGTCAGCAAATTACAATAGTGATCCAGAATGCTGGATATGATTATCAGTGCAGCAGCTAAAATAACAATTCAGTTGAAGTGCTGTATGCCTTCCAATTTCATAACTCAGGCCTGACTGTTTCTACAACAGTAAAGCAGCTTTTGGAGCTGCTAAAGCAAGTAAAGCAAGAAAAGCTTAAAGCCAGGGTCACAAATACCCCCATGGTTGCGTACACACACACACACACACACACACACACACACACACACACAAATATTACATTTGAGCATTCCTCCCAGCTTAACACAGTTGCAGGTACCTAAATACAATATTGGCCCCTGGGTCATATCTATAAATACAAGCACATCAAAGGAGTTCATCCCACTACACACATCAGCATGGCCACTGGGTTTCCCTGGCACAAACACACACACACACACACACACACACACACACACACACACACACACACACACACACACACACACGCACACGCACACGCACACGCACACGCACACACACACACACACATTCCCACACTCCCACACTCCCATCTTGAGGTTTAGCTATGTATTTTTGATGTTGCCACAATGTGTGTGGGTCCAGGTAATGTGTCAGTAACTCTATCTGTCTTGAAAATAGCCAGACCTGGCAAAGTCTTTTAGTGTTCCTTAGTGCTCCTTGCTGCAGTGCTGATTTATGCCTCTTACTTAGTGAAGACAGGAGGTGGTAAGTAAATCAATCATACAATCAGTCAGCCGTTTAGAGCGTCAGTCAGTCTGTCATTCAATCATTCCCATTGTCGTGTATTACCTCCCCCTCCCCTCTATACACACACACACACACACACACACACACACACACAAACGGGGTGTAACAAGCAGCAGGGATTTTGATGAGAGCTATTTTTAGCAGGATGTATCTCGTGGGTTTAGTAATTTTCTCGCCTCAGTAACAGTTACCATGCAGAGACTGTTGTTATGAGGAGCAGTCCAAGGCGGCCAATCATCTGCCTCCCTGCATGATGGATGGGCAGACAAGGCACTTGGCATGTTGGCATGAGAGAGAGAGAGTGTGTGTGGCCCGGAGACAGAGAGGCAGGTGACAGGAACAAAGACTGCTGATTGTTTGGACACCTGTGCACGTTATTTACACACACTATGTGCTGTATGTGTGAATAGTACAGCTCATATTGTAAATATAATAATACAGTATGTATGTTGAATATGCTTCATGTCCTTAGGAACAGATAGGCATGTGAGGGAGCATCTGTGACTGATTCATAAACCATATCTCAGATTTCACAGTATTGAGACAGACTAATTTCAAAGCTCTGTTTGGAATTTCACACTTCTATCATCATGTTCAGTCTCGTATTGATTGAGAATAAGAAGACTACATTAGTATAGCAGCTTCTTCTTCTCTTTTTTTTCTTTTTGGCTTTGCAGAAATAGTAATATTTCAAATATGCTGCAAAAATGCAGGGAACAATACAGGTCAGCTATAATCCAAGCAATACCTGCTGCTGTTAATGTTTAAAGCTGACTTAATTCAGAAACTATATTGGAATGCTTGCAAACAAATGAGCAATATTTAATGAAAGAGCAAAACCAAACAGGAAAAAAAGAACTTATCAGTTACATAAAGGTTTTTTAAAATTATTCCTGTCTTAAAAAAACATAATGCTGGCACCAAAGTTTCTCTTGGTGTATTTTCAGATGCGCCACTCCAGACTTCCACTAATATGTAACTTTTGAAAGAGGAAACAACACGTTCATTACAAACCAAGAGCTTAATTCTGAATACATAAAACACACCTGTGCTTATTTAAATACACTCAGGCCTTTTACTGTTGTAGCCTTACCCACTCTATATGAGGAGTGGCTTGTGGTGGCTGATGTCAGCAGACTTTACAGAGTAATTTGAGAGTAAATCAATTTTTTGGTGTTCATGAATTAAATGCAGTCACTTATTACATCATCTGTTGATTGTGGTCCTTTTTCTGCATTGCAAAAGACATTATTTTCCCTTTCCCAGAGAAAGTCAATATGAAAGATTGAAGCTGTGCAGCTGAGACTAACAGCCAACACATTCTCACTCCAAACTTGTCACATATTCACATCTGTTCATGGATTTTCAAGATACGATATGCAAGGTAGCCTGGGTGCATTGGTTGTTAATATTCTGGGATGCCGTATCAACTACAGCTTGATACATGTTACACAATTTCAAAAGAACACTTCTGTTTTCACAGGAAATGTACAGATTCCATATAGTTTCTTTCAAAATAAATGCATTACATCGGTATAACACCATGGATTGACATGTTTTTCCTTCAGCAACAAACACACGTGGTTACGTTTAGCCAATATTGATTATAGAAAGCAAATGTTGCACACTCTGGCTCTATATGCATTTCTTTAATTTTCATGATGACGTTTCGGCCTTTGGGCCTTCATCCAGATCGACAATCATACTGAGACACAGTTACACTGATCTGTTATATAGGTCACACCTTTGTCACACAGCTGATAATAATTAGATGATCATACCACACCATTAGGTTGAGCAAAAGACAATCTAGAGGCCCTCAACAAGAACTTTAAACCAAACAGAAGCAGGAGCTACAGCCAATCACATGTCATCAAAACAAATGATAACAGCTACTGCACATTGTACCACATTTCAGTTTAACAGACATTTTTTTTAATTCACCATATTCAAAAATGTTGAAATACAGAAGTATTATGCAAATTCCTGATAGATAAATAGCAAAAGTTAGGGCATCAGCTCTAAATGAACATCATGAACTTAAACTATATTTCCAACAAAAAGAAATACATTGCAGAAAACCTTTTTAATCATATTCTATTTTCAATCCATGGGGTGAAGGAGATCTCAGACGGTGGGCCCAAGTTCAAATAAACACAAGAAATTTGTGCTCTAGAGAAAGGATCAGCGCTCAGTGAAAAACCTCCTAAGCCCTATGATAAGCTATTATGGCAAGGCTTAACGATACAGACCAATAAGCAGTGATAACTAACATGTCTTTGGGGTCATCAGGTGGGAACCTCCTTTCACCAGTGTTTGGTCTAGTTGGTCCCACGACACCTCCAGGAGGCTAGACAGTGATCTCTGGCGTCCCAGAGACACTCCCCTAATGCCAGGTCTCACTGCTCCCCACACCAACCCAATAACCTCCTTTACCTTACTTACACATGGCTGTCTCAGCCCAAACAGCACTGCCACCTTCAACAAACCCAGGCTCCTTTATGCAAGCTCCAGGTAGTGCCCGTGCCGATACTACCTTTCCTAGCACATTCACCATACTTTGTTTCACACGCTACATAGCATAACTCCAATATAAGCTAAAGTTAAAGGAGATAAAGAAGATAAACTCACAGGATCAGCAAACACACTCACCTTGCAGCATGGTCTCAAACAAAAGGGATTCAAATAGGCCACTCCCACACTTAAATAACCTTCCTCTTCCTGGATTTCCTCCTGAGAGGACTGATTGGTGAATCTCTCCACCTGATCTCAAGGAGTTATGTACCCTGCTTAGTAGGACCCCCTGCTGGCCCCCAACTGACATTATTCCTCCTCATCCAAATCCACTGACTAGATCTAGCTGCTTCATCTGACATTTCCTTCACTGTCTTCCTCAAACTCCCCGCACTCCGAGTTCCCCCAGGAGTGAGACAGCTGATCTTGCTATGAATCCCCTACACTACACTTCCACTGGACAAATCCTAGTTTTTCTGCTCCCAAGTCTGCATACCTAAGCTTTTTTCTTTGATAGGCTTCTTCCACTTAGTCTTCCCAAGGAACTGTCAGCTCAATGAAATAAACTATCCATTGACTCACTGACCACAACACTATGGCAGGCCTCTAATTGGTACAAACTATTCCCTGGGGATAGTGTTCTCTCCTGAAAAGTAACACTTCCAAATGACCTTCTCATAGGGGGAGGGTTACCTTCTCAATCCCATCATATCTTCAAAAGGAAATAGGATGATTTGATTCAACAAAATGTGCTTCTACTGGACAATTCATATTTTTACATCTAATAGTACTTTCATGGTCAGTGATATGAGTTTTCAATGTTCTACTGGTCTTTCCAACATACAACTTACCACAAGGGCACGTATTCAAGCAAATAACAGATTTAGTAGAACATGGGATAATTCCTATTACAACGGTAAGTATAATTACATTGACCACAGTGGCGGTTGTCATTAGAGACAGGTGCTAAAATATCTTGAGCTGGTACTGATTGGGGAAAAGGCAAATGTGAGTGAACTACAGGGTCTCTCAGGTTTTTACCTCTTTTATATACCATGACCGGGTGTTCTTTGAATACACTGCGGAGTTCAGAGACAGATTCAAGTATATAGCTTCTGACACTGGTTTAAAGGTTTTGATTTGTTGAGGGCCTCTAAATTGTTTTTTGCTTAACGTAATGGTCTAGAATAATTCATCTAATCATTATCAGCTGTGTGACAAAGTGTGGCCTGTATAATAGATCAGTGTACCTGTGTCTCAGTATGATTGTTGATCTTGAAGAAGGCCCAAAGGCTCAAACCGGTTAGCCAACAAACAGACGTGGTTGGGTTTTGGCAACAAAAGCATGTGATTCACAGACAAACTACTACGTTAACATGAAAACAGCAATTTCACACTCAAAAAATATTGCCTTATAACTCATCATCAGGCGCAACACCACACAAATTAATTAAGTAAATATTACCATGGGACCATTAGAGCACACGGTGAGCCTACTATCTTTCCAAATTCAGCTTTATTATACATGAACAGTATAACTTCTTTTATATGAAATTAAACAAGTAGTCCATGATCACATCCTTAAAGGTCCTCACAGTGCCAGTATGTTGAAACAAAAAGAAACCTGCTTTCTGCAGCAAATACCTGCTTGTACAATTAAGGGTTCACTCACTGAACATTTTCAAATACAAGTTTCCACAGGTGAATAATAACTGAACAGGACAACTGAACACCAACATTACATCATCATAAAAAAAACTCATTAGGAAACAAACATGGAAGAAACTGCAGAGAGTCTTACAGAGAGGGAACCATCTTCCAGGACAGTCAGGCATGGCGCAGAAGCTGAGAGGGGGTAAAACAGAGATTAAATGCTGATAAAAATTTGGAATATATTAAACACACACTAAGTAAATGGAATCTAAGATGAAGATTTTTAGATACTGTAAATGTCTTGGATGTGTTTTAAATGTCTTCTGTGTGTGTGTAAAGCAGGTGTTGAGCCCTGTTGCCTTTTGGTTCCAGACAATAAAGTTTTCTATTCTAAAAAAAAAAATTGTATTCATTTGCTTTTGGTAGTTCATTTATTTGACCTAAAATAGGCCATAGTTGATTATTAGATCTCCTTGAAAGAGGCAGTCCATCAACATTCACACGAATGGTTAATGTGTCTGTTGTCAGTTCTTGCTCATGTGTCATTTTCAGTTCTGACAGTAATGCACTTGCAAGCCCAAAGTGGTAGTAACTTCCCTTTCCCATCTCTTTTATCTCACAATCTTTCAATGTACCAAGGAGAGTTCTGGGATCCTTAGGTACATCCAGACCTAGCTCCAAAAGTATAGCTAGTAGCTCTGACAGTGCAGAATGAGACATGTCAATTAGCTGCCCACTCAGCAAGTTTCCTCTTAGCATCAGACTGGGGTTCCTCTTCAGTAAAATCACAGGTAGGATCTTCATCACAGTCACTTGCCATGAAGAAGTCATCAACGTCACTGTCAAAGTCCAATTCCAGATTTACAGCCTCTTCAGCATTGTTCTCCATATCGTCCTTGACTTCCACTTCCTGGTCCACTGCCTGCACTTCCTGGTTCACAACCTGATCTGACCGGTCCACAGCCTGATCTGCCCGATTCACACCCTGGTCTGCCTGGTCCACAGCTTCCATGGCAAGGCTCATTAAATGCTGCTGCACTCTTACTTTGATTCTCCTCCTCCTTGTCCTTGAATTGCCATGGACGTTATCCATTTCACTAAAATGCACAGAGGAGAATCAAACCTGCAAACACTGTTAAGGTGTGTATATGTTCAGACTATATATATATATATATATATATATATATATAAATATATATATGTATGTGTATATATATATATATATATATACAGTACAGGCCAAAAGTTTGGACACACCTTCTCATTCAATGCGTTTTCTTTATTTTCTTTATTTTCATGACTATTTACATTGTAGATTCTCACTGAAGGCATCAAAACTATGAATGAACACATGTGGAGTTATGTACTTAACAAAAAAAGGTGAAATAACTGAAAACATGTTTTATATTCTAGTTTCTTCAAAATAGCCACCCTTTGCTCTGATTACTGCTTTGCACACTCTTGGCATTCTCTCCATGAGCTTCAAGAGGTAGTCACCTGAAATGGTTTCCACTTCACAGGTGTGCCTAATCAGGGTTAATTAGTGGAATTTCTTGCTTTATCAATGGGGTTGGGACCATCAGTTGTGTTGTGCAGAAGTCAGGTTAATACACAGCCGACAGCCCTATTGGACAACTGTTAAAATTCATATTATGGCAAGAACCAATCAGCTAACTAAAGAAAAACTAGTGGCCATCATTACTTTAAGAAATGAAGGTCAGTCAGTCCGGAAAATTGCAAAAACTTTAAATGTGTCCCCAAGTGGAGTCGCAAAAACCATCAAGCGCTACAACGAAACTGGCACACATGAGGACCGACCCAGGAAAGGAAGACCAAGAGTCACCTCTGCTTCTGAGGATAAGTTCATCCGAGTCACCAGCCTCAGAAATCGCAAGTTAACAGCAGCTCAGATCAGAGACCAGATGAATACCACACAGAGTTCTAGCAGCAGACCCATCTCTAGAACAACTGTTAAGAGGAGACTGCGCGAATCAGGCCTTCATGGTCAAATAGCTGCTAGGAAACCACTGCTAAGGAGAAGCAACAAGCAGAAGAGATTTGTTTGGGCCAAGAAACACAAGGAATGGACATTAGACCAGTGGAAATCTGTGCTTTGGTCTGATGAGTCCAAATTTGAGATCTTTGGTTCCAACCGCCGTGTCTTTGTGAGACGCAGAAAAGGTGAACGGATGGATTCCACATGCCTGGTTCCCACTGTGAAGCATGGAGGAGGAGGTGTGATGGTGTGGGGGTGTTTTGCTGGTGACACTGTTGGGGATGTATTCAAAATTGAAGGCACACTGAACCAGCATGGCTACCACAGCATCCTGCAGCGACATGCCATCCCATCCGGTTTGTGTTTAGTTGGACGATCATTTATTTTTCAACAGGACAATGACCCCAAACACACCTCCAGGCTGTGTAAGGGCTATTTGACCAAGAAGGAGAGTGATGGAGTGCTGTGGCAGATGACCTGGCCTCCACAGTCACCGGACCTGAACCCAATCCAGATGGTTTGGGGTGAGCTGGACCGCAGAGTGAAGGCAAAGGGGCCAACAAGTGCTAAACACCTCTGTGAACTCCTTCAAGACTGTTGGAAAACCATTTCAGGTGACTACCTCTTGAAGCTCATGGAGAGAATGCCAAGAGTGTGCAAAGCAGTAATCAGTGCAAAGGGTGGCTATTTTGAAGAAACTAGAATATAAAACATGTTTTCAGTTATTTCACCTTTTTTTGTTAAGTACATAACTCCACATGTGTTCATTCATAGTTTTGATGCCCTCAGTGAGAATCTACAATGTAAATAGTCATGAAAATAAAGAAAACACATTGAATGAGAAGGTGTGTCCAAAATTTTGGCCTGTACTGTATATATATATATGTATATATATGTATGAGCAGTGGTGTAGTGCAGGGTATACACTTTAATTTTCAATCAGCATTGCATATACCCACTTCTGAAACCCCTCTGATGCGCATCATTGCCAATCTTTGCCCAATTTTCTTGTTTTCTTGTTTCAGCAGTGTTAAGTTACTGCTGATGAAGAAACATTTCCTGCTGTTGCTGCTTCAAATTAAAAGCTTTCCAGTTACAAACTAACAGAAAGCTTTTATTATGAAGAACTTACAGGAAATTAAATGAGTTTGTAGAATTAGCAGAGCTTCAACTGACAAAATGTGGAGATAAGTGTTGTTCAGCGGATCAGACAGCAGCGGAAAGCAGAGATGAAGACGCATCTAAGTCACAACAACCTTAAACAAGATATAAAGACATCGGTGGTGTGAAGGAACAACATTATTTTTACTACTGAAAGTCCGACTTGTATCAGAGTTGAGCATAGCGTTATACTGTATTGTGAACTCTGCTGTGAGCAGGAAGCTGCTTAGAGAAAAGTGCCAGCATCAAACTGTCCCGACTGTGTTTTCTACTGTTATTGACAGGATCAATCATACGACAGGGAAGCATAAAGACACACAGTAATAACACATGCTGCTGCTTTTTTTCTTGTAAAACGCCTGGTTTGAGGCTAATGATAGAAAAGTAGAGCATGTTCTGACTTTGCACTTTTGAAACCAAATATTAGTGTCCAGACTTCTGAAATCAAGTACACTGTATTTATTTATTTATTTATTAAATTTTCTAATTTATATTTATTTATCATAATCGAGGTAAAAAGTGATTTTGATTTTTGCCATAACTGCTCAGTCCAACCATTGATGCAGCTCAGAGATTAAAAATAAGGGAGAAGAAGGTGAACAAGACAACAAATTAAAGCAGTGTATTAATCTGAGGTATATAAAGGACAATCTAAGGCGTGTAGTTACAAGCATAAGTAGTATCCCCCGCAAACTGCATAAATCCCCCCTCAATAAAGCATGTAAGGAATCCCACCCCCCATTTTGAAAAATGGTATATAGACTACTGGCAAGGTGAGAGAATAGATGTCCAATTTTCAGGTGTGGATCGAATAAGGAATAGTTCACTCAGAATGCATAATTGGGTCAGTAATTTCATAATTTCATAATCCTTATTCCCTGAGGTCAAGCAGCAGAAATTATGTGACAATTTGCAAATACTACTGGCCCATTGTTGCGTAAACTATAAAACAGGGTGTTTATCCTTTGCTGAATGGGCTGCTTAAAAAAAAAGGGCACAAGTTAAGAATATACCCACTTCTCCAGTAGGGCTGGTAAATAATATTCGAATATTTGAATAACCGTCGAATCTGGCAAAAAAAAAAAAAAAAAAAAATGCACATTCATTTATGAAATTTAATAATCGATTAGTGGGAATGGCTGCCGCTCAGAGCGGAGCGCGCTGCTGACTCTCTACTGGTGTGTGCGCTCACTGCACTGTGTGTTCCTTCCAGGCCTCTGTAGTTAAGGCTTGCAGTCACGTGTCATAATCAAACCCGCATAACATACAGGTGAGCAGTAAGGAGGACACGTTACCATGGCGGAGAAACAACCCAGCGAACTGCAAAAACAACCCGGGAACTCCGGAGAAGCTAACGACTCCTTTCCAGACAGAGTGCACCGGATCATTTGAAAAGTGATGTGTGGTGATCTAGCCTTTTACAGCCCGTCTGCCGCTCTGCCCACTGCTAAACATGAAGCTAACTGCATTCATTTGCAAAGACATGCGACCAGTTAGTATCGTTGAAGGAGACGGCTTTCAAGAGTTTATCCACGAAGTCAACCCACGTTATCAAATCCCATCCCGGGGGACTGTTAGCAATAGGATTGTCAAACTGTACGAGAATGTGAAAACCACGATCGAGGACATGAACGTCGCATTGATGACGGAGAGACGGACTTCCCTCGCCACAGATGCATATGTCACAGTGCCTGCACATCTCATTACCGATGATTGAGAAATGAAGAACTTTGTGTTTAAAACAGGAGAGGTCAGAGAGAGCCACACAACAGAAAACATGGCTGACTGCATCATGGACGGGCTGGGGGAGTTTGGTGAAGAAAAAAATCTTTGCAGCTTGATATAAAACTAATGAACATATATATCTATACTAACCTAAATGTAAGCCATGACTGAATACTGGGGATTTTTCCATACAGATGTTAATCTGTGGTTTGTTAAATCATATATTTTTGCACTGCAGTTTACTTGAGCTAAATGTCACACGTTGAATATTGTCAAAAGACAAAATAAATATCTGTGCACTTTACCACTTTATGTTGTTTTTCTTTCTAATTTGGCAGTGGATCTGGTGGATATTACCAGTTACTACATTTTAACAGTACCTGCAGTTATTTTCTGTGGGAAAAAAATATTAATATAACAATTGAATATATTTGATATTCGACAGTTTACTTTAAATAGTAAAATAGTTTTAAGTTTACCGCACTTTAAATGGAGGACCACACATATGTTTTGCCCCGTAAGAGGGAAACCACGCCACCAAATAAAAGAAGAAGATCAGATAAGCGAGGACAGGACAAAACGCGAGTGAATATTGGCATTGCTTGTCCAGGTGGAAAGAACTCCTGAAGGAGAAGAATTTCACAAGGGATGTGGAGGTTGCCTGCTTTCTGCCAGACAGGTAATGAGGGCCCGAGCGATGACGAAGTCATCCGCGTAGGACCCTATTGTAATCGCGCTGTTTATTAGGGCCCGAGCGATGATGAAGTCGTCCGTGAGGACCCTATTGTAATCGCGCTGATTATAATTATTAGGGCCCGAGGGACGACGACGACGTCCGTGAAGACCCTATTGTAATCGTGCTGTTTATTATTATTATTAGGGGGCCAAGCCAACGCGTTTCCTAGGATCAGCGGTGCTAGGAACCCTATTGTTTTTGTAAAGATTTTTATTCTTCCGTAGGTAAAAGTGGTGCTGCAGGCTAAACCATGCAAGGGAGGGTGGTGCAATTTGGAGGGGTGGTCCAGACCCCTGCATGTACCTCAGGCACAAAAAACTATGTATATCTGTCTGCAGGGGGCGCTATAACCTAGGCCAATGCGTTTTTGCCTATAGCTCCCACACCGTATGTCGCACATTCAAAAATCTTGTATCCCCAGCTTCCCTGAATAGAGCTAAGTCAGTTTGCCAAGGCCACGCCCACTTGCGCCTAGGAAGTTTTTTTTCGCAAAATCGCGAAAACTGGAAAACCTACTTTTTTGAACTTCTCCTTGGGATTTTGTCCAATCTGCGTGAAACTTGACATATACACTCTTCTACTGGACCTGATCTAAAGTTATCAAAAGAATTTTATTCGGTCAAAAAATGCGCAAATTATTAACAAACAAACTTCTATAGCTAGCTATGAAAATGCAAACTGTTGGATATCTTGGTCAAACTAAATGCTATTAACACCAAATTTGAGATCATTGGTTGGCATAAGACTGTGAGGGTATGAGCTGAATTTGGCAAATTTTGGCAACTACGGGGCGCTACAAATATGGTAATTTTATATCTCTTGAACGGCTGCACCGATTTCTACAAAATTCGGTTGGTATGATGTAGGGCCAATTCTGAGGTCATATCTTGAAAGTGGTCATGACTGGTCAATGTGGGCGTGGCTTATTACAAGATAAACAACAAACATTAATTTCAGCCAAACTATTATGCTGAGGGCTTTGAAATTCTTCCGTACCAAAAATTGCACATGTACTCCACTAGGTGGCGCTATAACGGATGCAAACGCGTTTTTGCCTGCAACTTACACATTTTAAATGACACTTTCACAAACATTATATCCATGTGTTCCCTGGATAGAGCTGGGTTTTCTGACACAGGCCCCGCCCACTCCTGCTGCACATGTCCAAAACCTACTTTTTCAAACTCCTCCTACAGTTTAAGTGCCACCTGCCTGGAAATTTGCACATAGAATCTCCAGATGTGTCTGAAGAAAAGTTATCAAAAAAATTTTGGCATTCCAAAAAATGTGCTTGTTACAACCAAACAATCGTTTTTGCTAGCTAAAAAACACATACTGTTTCATATTTCGCTCAAAGTAGATGCTTTCAACATCAAACTTATGTCTCTCGTTCCCGAGGTCATCCAGAGGCTTTGTGCCGAATTCGTCACAAATCGGTTTATAGGTGGCGCTATAACGGATGCAAAGGCAGTTTTGCCTGTAACTTCCACATTTTAAATGACACATTCATAAACATACACTCGCCCAGAGCCCGTCGTCCTTCGGGGACAACTTCCATGGGCTCTGCGGGACGCGGGGACCGAGTCGCATGGGGGGGCTTGGCCCTCGTTCATAACTGCTTGCAGTTCTACTTATTATCATTATTATTATTATTATTATTATTATTGTTATTATTATTATTATTATTACGAACATTTAATCCTCAATTTTGCCTGTTTCCCAAATTCAAAAACTCACCAAATTTGGCACACGCATTTGGTCTGGTGAAAAATTTGATATTTCGGCATAGCGACATAGCGCCCCCTAGAAAATTTTGTGCCTCAAGCCCCACCTGTGAGTTTCACCTACACGCATGAAAATTGATAGGCTCATAGAACATGCCAAGACGCACAAAAAATTCCCTTGGACCCATGCCGTAAACCCAACAGGAAGTCGGCCATTTTGATTTGAATTTTTGACATGTTTGAATGAACTCCTCCTAGGGATTTCGTCTGGTCCACTTCAAAGTTGGTACAGATCATCTTGAGAACGTGCTGATCAAAAGTTATTAAAAGCTTTTTTCTATGTCAAGGGGCGTGGCCGCTATGCTGTGACAAAGTTTGGCGACTTTTCATTTTCTCGCCATCAAATTTCGAACGGACCTCACACCCACAGACTTGATCTCAGCAGCTTCAAACTTGCTGGATATGATGATGGCTCTGCCCCGAACGACCTGATATATTAATATCCCACCTTACTCATAGTGCCCCCCATCTAATAGTGTCCCTGTGGCGGCGTGGCGACTATCGATCCCTCGCCACTAAATACATTTGGCTTTTTGATGGCTTCAGCGACCTTATATCCTCATGAAAATTGATACACAGGTCAAGAATGGTGAGCTCTTGCATCTGATAGGGGCGCCGCCCATGAGGGAGACAAAATGCCTCTAGAGTTGGAACATGAAAATTGGTACACATGTGTATGTTGTCCAGATGCACAAAAAGTCTCTGGCACCAATGGTCTACTCCAAACAGGAAGTCGGCCATTTCGATTTTGACTTGACATTTTGGCATGATTTCCACATGTTGTATTTTCACGAACTGGTCCTAGGGATTTCATCCAATTGACTTCAAATTTTTTACAGATCATCCAGATCAAAAGTTGTGCTCTGCATGTCTGTAGGTCAAAGGGCGTGACTGCTATTGCGCTACCATTTTTGACGCCTCCATATGCTCATAGGCAATCTTGCACATGTGGAAACAGGAAATGCCCGACTATACATTGACATTGTCCGATTTGCTCGAAACTTCACATGTGTGATGAGGGTCCGCCCCTGGACACACCTGCACACATTTAGCTACACTCCCACTGCCCCTGGTGGATGAACAAAACATTGCGTTTTTTCGCTCCTGCCAGGTTTGCTTCTCCCTTGTCGCTTCGCGCCACAGCCCCAGTGTGCCTCAGGCCCCCGCGGTTGCATGGGGGAGCGAGGGCCTGATCACAGCTGCTTGCAGCTTTAACTATTATTATTATTATTATTATTATTATTATTATTATTATTATTATGAACATGTAATCTCCAATTTGGCCCCTTTCCCAATTTCAAAAACTCACCAAAATTGGCACATGCAAAAAATTTGATATTTTGGCAGTGCTGTATGTGGATGGGGCCAAATGGCGACATAGCGCCCGCTAGAAAATTTTGTGCCTCGAGCCCCGCCTGTGAGTTTCACCTACACGCATGAAAATTGGTGGGCTCATAGAACCTGCCAAGACGCACAAAAAATCCTCTTGGACCCATGACATAAACCCAACAGGAAGTCGGCCATTTTGATTTGAATTTTTGACATGTTTGAATGAACTAGCCGCACCAATGGTCTACTCCAGACAGGAAGTCGGCCATTTTGATTTTGACTTGTCATTTTGGCGTGATTTTCACATCTTGTATTTTAACGAACTAGTCCTAGGGATTTCATCCAATCGACTTCAGTTTTCTTACAGATCATCCAGAGACCATGCTAATGAAAAGTTATTAAAAGATTGTCTCTATGCGAAGGGGCGTGGCCTCCATGGCACCACCATATTTGATGCATCACCATGCATATTGAAGTAGCTCTCTCTCCCACATACTTCATCCAAACTGCTTCAAAATTTCTGTACATGATAAGATCCCCACCCTCAACGCCTCTATATGCTCGTAGGCAATCTTGCTCATGCCGCCCCCTTGTGGAAACAGGAAATGCCCTATTATACATTGACACTGTCCGATTTGCTCGAAACTTCACGTGTGATGACGGTCCACCCCTGAATGCACCTGCCCACATCTGGTTATGCTCGTAGCACCACCTGGTGGATGAACGAAACATTACGTTTTTCGCTCCTGCCAGGGTTTTTCTCCCTTCTCGCTCTGCGCCACAGCCCCTGCATGCCTCAGGGCTCCGCGGTTGCATGGGGGAGCGAGGGCCTGATCACAGCTGCTTGCAGCTTTAATTCAATCTGATATTTTAAAATTATTTTGGCTTCATGTTTGCAACAACTTTTCCCTCTCATCTAAGTTCAAGCGACGGCTACGTTTACGTGCTAACGTTATCCTGGCCTTGGCTAACGTTATCCCAGAGCTACAGCTAAATGGTTAGCCTAGCCTACAGCCTAATCTGTTGATTCCTCTCGCGCTGCTGCGAAGGCTGCCACCCTCTCCTCCTCCTCTTCCCTCTGGGTAGCTGAGACACTAACGTTAACTCCTTGCCTGGCCATTCCTGCACCGTCTCTACCCCCTCGCCCCTTTCCTCTCCCTGGTCTTCCTCCTCTCACTCTTCCTCTTCCTCCTCTCCCTGTGTTCTGTGGAAGAACACTCTGGAAACGCATATATTATAATCGTACCAACCTACATTTGCCGCACTGTGCCATGACTATCACATAAAATGTGTTAATTTAGCATTACTGTGCTAATGTTTGCTTGTGTTACCAAAACGAGATAAATAAATATTCACCTCGTCGCTAGATACTCCTGAAAAACTTGAAAAACTCGTGGATGATGCCATCTCTGCTGTCTTTGCAAGGCTTTTTGTCCTACGAGGCCACCATCACTGCAATCTAGAATTTGACCGCTGATGTCATTGCTATTTACCATTTTTATACACTGGGGCTTTCAGAACTGCATATATAAATTAGCTATGGGCTTCAATCTGGCATATTGACATGACCATTTTTATTAAAATGGACTGTCGCTATTTTTCTAATTTTTTTTTTTTTTTAAAAGATGTAGTTAAAGAAACCAATAAATGCGTGGCATATGTCAGTAACATTCTACACTCAGTAAAACCAAAGTAAAGCTGGCTTTGTTAGCTTTTTTTTAACAAAACAAAATTCTTTTTATACAGTGTGAGATGTAAAGATATCAGAATTCAGCATTTACACATTTAATCAAATCACATCATTTAATGATAAGACTATAATTCATCTCCCTCACACCTTGGCAGCTACATGTAGCTGTTAAGAAATGGCACTCGACTCTAATAAATATATATAAAAAAAGTAAAGAGCTAGGATAAACACTGATATGCTTAGATGCATGGTTGTTAGATGTCTGTATAGTTAAACTGTAAGAACTATCAATCGAATCAATCCAATATTATGCGCTTAAATTTTGAGTTGTAGCCTATATGCAGAGAATATTCACACGATTTGTCTGAGTTTTTCTCCTAACATAATCAAACTACAGTACTACATTAAGATACAAACATAAAATCAATAATGAATTGGAAATAACACACTGTACTATTTGCAAGTACGTCATTAGGATCAATAAACGAGGACGAAATATTTTCCTGTATTTAAAATGAGAAGGAACAGATAAATATCCCAAAGTTAAATTCAAATACTGTATACAATGCTGCTGTGCCCTCTGTATTACAGCAGCTGCTTTCTGGTGCGCTTGAAGCAGAGACAGCACATCGGCTGTCCGTACAGTTTATCAGTGCGCACTCAGCGCGCACAGACACATGGCACAGTGCATTGGACAGGTCTTGGCCATTTTCGGTGGCTGCTTTACTTACAAACATCACTCGTCATCAACTCTGACAGCTTAGTATAAAACGTTTAGCGTTTGGGGGTATCTGCAGCGGGGCTGTTAAATGCATAACTGTTGGGGAAACACTGCTGTCATGGCAGCCCGCAAGCACACAATATTAAATACATAAACCCTGATTGATATGAGCTCCATTCAGAAAAAAAAAAAAAAAACATTTTAAAAGTTTTTTTTTTTTTTTTTTTTTCTTGTCGTCATGCTGACGGTCTTGACAAAGCATTAATTCAACTTTTTACGAATCGATATCATGATGTATTTATTTCGGCATCCATTTGATCAGTTTAATGCAATTAAATCACAGTACAATCTAAGTTTAATTTGGGTTCATACCGTGTTAATGGTCTGTAATTGTCATACAGTAAATCAACAGATTTTGGGGGAAGTTTTGTGTGACGGGTTAATGCAGTTTATCACAGCAAAACTAACAGAGATGAGTTGATTTCTCTCAGTGTTCATGAAGTGCCAGTATTGCTAGCAGGAGTAACCGTGTCATGATAGCAGGCAGGCCGAGCTTCAGTATGCTAACATCAGTGTCCTGGCTCCCATTGAGGATGGGGACTATTGGTTCCACTCACGTTACTCGTTACTCGTGCAAGTAACGCAAGTAAAAAATACTCACACGGTCAAACTCATGCTTGTATAACTAGAGAGCTAGTTACCTAGTTAGCTAGTTACCTAGCTAGTTACCCAGCTAGCGAGGTAAATAGCTAACTAACTAACTAAACGCGAGTTTGAATACGTGAATATTTTTTACTGGCATTGCTTGCACGAGCTATTAGCTATCTAAAACACTCACTAGAAGATTAGTTGAGGTCAAATAAGTCTATTTACAGACTCTACATTCGGTGAATGTAGAGTAGTTCAAATAAGCAATTTTGCAAATTCCCCAGTGTCAGCTTGCAATACTTCCATAGTAATGATGGTTTAATACAAACATTTTACATGATAGATAGTCAAATTGGCAGCTACTCACCAGTGTAGCTGCTGCTGCTCCTTCCTGCTGTCGGCGCTGCTCTGAAGAAAATTCAGAAAGACCGTCAATTATTTACGTACATGTCATACATTTATTTGTCCATAGTCCAATTTTTTGTAGGCTATTGTCAATATTTCATTTCATGTATTACATCCCATTCCAAAACCATTCTATTCTGTAAATTGATTTTACTTTCAATGTAATTTTAATATTACCTTGTTTTTTTATTTCATTATTATTAATATTACATTACTTTTGCCTGCTTTTATTCTTTTGTGTTTTTTGGGAGTCAAGACACATACTTTGTATGCTTGCACTGGCTAATAAAACTGATTTTGATTGTATGATCTATCATGCTGACAAAATCCCAAAACCAAAAATCACAAACATACAAACAGTCTCCGCTGTGTAGTAGCTTTATGCATGCATTCAGTATTCAAAGTGTTTATTAGCATGTGCACAGTATGAAAACACATTTCCCTATACAATGAAATTCTTACTTTGCTGTCTGTTATGAATGCTGGGCAATATCAATTCAAATAGTAAATCCAGTAAATCCTATAAATTTTAGAGCAGGGGTCTTCAACGTTTTTCAGGCCAAGGACCCCCAAACTGATGGAGAGATGAAGCAGGGACCCCCTATATATTGTAACTGTAGTAAATTTGTTTTGTGTTTTATATATATTTTATATATATTATATAGTATTGTGCCATGGATAAATGTACATTGTTATTGTGCATTCAATACTAAGCTATTCAAATAATACACAGTTTCAAATATTATTTTTTTATTTCAAATACATGCGTCCTTGTGATTTTAGTCACTTGGGGACTGAATAGGCTCTTGGCCAATCGCGGGGAACGTGACAGAGCCAGCATGTATGATGCAGCCTCGTGATTGGCACAGCAGTGATCCTACTGTGTACAGGAGGCTTGCATTGACAGGTCTAGGCTAGTGCTGACTGAAAGATGTCTTCTGCCTCCATTTATTCGTTCGCTACAATATGTTGGATTCATGTTAATGTGTATTGACATTTTAATTTGTGGAGAAAAATTGTGTAGGAAAATTTGAAAAATTTAAAAAATATATAAAACTGAATATATAAAACTGTGACTGAAAAGACTGAAAGTCTGGTAAAGTGAAGTACCAGTATAAATACACTGAACAAAAATATAAATGCAACACTTTTTTTTTGTTTTTGCTCCCATTTTTCATGGGCTGAACTCAAAGATCTAAAACATTTACTATATACACAAAAGACCATTTCTCACAAATATTGTTCACAAATCTGTCTAAATCTGTGTTAGTGAGCACACACATAGGTGTGGCATATCAAGATGCTGATTAGACAGCATGAATATTGCACATGTGTGCCTTAGGCTGGCCACAATAAAAGGCCACTCTGAAATGTGCAGTTTTGCTTTATTGGGGGGGGGGGTCAGAAAACCAGTCAGTATCTGGTGTGACCACCATTTGCCTCACGCAGTGCAACACATCTCCTTCACATAGAGTTGATCAAGTTGTTGATTGTGGCCTGTGGAATGTTGGTCCACTCCTCTTCAATGGCTGTGTGAAGTTGCTGAATATTGGCAGGAACTGGAACACACTGTCGAATACGCTGATCCAGAGCATCCCAAACATGCTCAATGGGTGACATGTCCGTTGAGTATGCTGGCCATGCAAGAACTGAGATGTTTTCAGCTTCCAGGAATTGTGTACAGATCCTTGCAACCCATCTCCTATCGTCCTAAATTTGTTTCAAGTGGCTAGTGACATAGAAATAATAGTTAGCATGTTAGCCGTTAGCCTAGATACAGCCGGGGCGCATAGTAGCATCAGACCTGTTAAAACGTAAGTGAACGGGCAACCTTCAAGTGCAAAGTTAGTCTACTAAACAAGCTTTTTTTCCACAAAGACCGCCTCATATCGTTAGGATAAATGTCAGAGAACATGTAGAAAATGAGATGTAAACGTGTTGTCTTACCTAACCGGTGTTATGCCAAATTGTTATGCCATATCTGTATGTAAATTAATGAATAAATACATACAATAGTGTATACACCTGAAAAAGTAAGAGTTAAGGATCTAATTGTAACCTGTCCACTAATTAATAGACAAGTTATCAAGCTCTTTTGAACTAAGAATATCAAGAAACAAAGCTCATATAGAAAAGCATTCAGTGGTAAAAAAGATATTTACACTCTTTGTTTTTGAGTTCAGTTCAATATGACCCTATTTATCCCAAAGGAAATTCTTGTGCCAGAGAATGCTTCAATTACAATATAAAAAAATTACAGTAACAACAATTAACATTTAAATTACTCCTTTAAAAAAAACACAGTCTCATATGACATGCAGTGTAACAGTGTCTTAATTCAGCAGATTCATTGGTGCTGGGGAACACCGTCCTTGTGGCAGGGCCTTGTCGACTTCCTTGTCTCTCCACCGCTGTCCTCTCAGGTTCTAGTAAACAAAAATGGGAGAGAGGCGCTGCAGTAACAAGTCCAACACACCGGGCCTACTCCATTTCTCTTTCACAGCACTTTAAATAGTGGGCGGTTTTGGTACTTATGCATAAGAGCAGAGTTCTTGACTCTGCTAGTCTCTTCCTGATGCGCAAATACAGTTCCACTCTGCCTATCCGCTCCTCTCTGTGCTCTCATCACCTCGCTGCTTGGCACCATTCTCCTGCTGCTCCCAGCCTGGTGTCCCTGGTGCTGATACTTAGGCTAATCAGGTCACTTTTCTCGGCAGGAAGTAAAAACACATTAAAAACAAGCAAATACAATTTAATAATTAAAGCATGGAAATAAAGCCAAACACTGAAATAAATAATTTAAAACAATGTGTATAACCATGTAATATAGAATAACCACAGCAACCCAAATAAAAGACACAACAATCATGAAATATAAATATAATAATTAAACAGTTACTTCTGCTGTGTGACACCGGGCCCAGTTTTTAAAACAAGTATTAAGTATCAGTCAAAATATTCAAAGTATGTAAGATGTAAAGTGTTTACGGAGCAAAAACCAAGAACCAGTGCCTAACACAGTAACAGTAGAAAGTCAGTCAAATGTGTTCAATTGCATATTCCTGGTAAATGATGTAACAAGAATGCTGGGTTTCTACTTTTGTGCTATTGTACGGTGAAGACATACACATACACACACACACACACACACACACACACACACACCTCTCCGGTGAGCCTGTCTATCTTGCCTGCTCTTGCTCTTTCTTTCTCTCAGGAGTTCAGGTATAACAACACATTTCCAAAACTGACATTTAACCCAAGCAAACAAATCGCTGTGGAGATCCCCCATCCATCCATTAGCCGAAATGTATTTATGGTCTCACACACACACACACACACAAAATGTTATGCACAGAGTCATAGTAATATAACAGAACATCTCTCTCAGAGCCCATCCAGACTGTCAGGGGAATATGCTTATTTGTGATTTTATTGGAGAAAACGGTGTCCTGCATTTCCATTATTGGCACCAACTCACAATCTAGATTTGCCTGACAAACTGACATGGCTGAATATTATTATAGATATTCAGATGTTCTTCACGTAGCCAAGCATTAAGCTAGCACTTGTGTTTGTGTATGTATGTGTGTCTGTCAGTTTGTATGTAATGTGGGGGTGGGCATTAGATAACGAGAGGTACTACAGAGAGAGAGAGAGAGAGAGAGAGAGAGAGAGAGAGAGAGAGAGAGAGAGCTAACACTCCAAAAAATGGAAGTTTTCTGACAAGCTAAGCCGACTTAAAATGCTTACCAGGGGCCATATTGAATAAAGATGATGGGTTTAGCTAGGTGGTGGTAGGGAGCTCTGAACTGGAGGCAGTGTGGGGAAAAGGTTACACTAGGGACAAGGAGAGAAGTGGGGTGTATACAAATCTTTGTGCTGCAGGCATTCTTGTTGGCAGTTAAGAAATATAAGACAATTTATTTACTTGGGTATTAGAAAAAGTAGATGCTGCCATACATCATTTAAAAGTTTGTCTAGACTGAAGGAGATGGCACGGTCTGTAAGTGGATCATCAGGCGTGTATTATTAATTCCTGTTCTGAAAATTAATTAAGTACATTTTAATTGACTTACTTATTCTTTTGTCAGTCTTCATGCACAAAAAATACAGTCGAGGGAGAAGCAGAGAGACAAGGGAAAGGGGAGGTTGAGGTCTCAGACTGCTCTGACACTAATGATTTCTGACCTCTATCGGACAAACAGCCAGATTTTCAATCCCGTGTGTTCCCATCCTCTATCTCCTTCCCCTCCATTGTCTTGAGGGTATTGCTTTAGACCATTATTTGGGTGAAATTAGCTTTTACCTCCATCTTCCCTCTATTGCCTCCCCTTACATCTCTTCTGTTATCTGTTCCCTACGTCTTTATTTATGCCTCTTTTCCTTTTCCTTGTCCTCCTCTCCTTTTTGTGTTTCTCCTCGCTTCTCATCTCCTTTCTTTCTCTTTCCTCTTGTTTATCCTCTTCTCTCCTCTAATATATTCTTTTCTCCTTTCCTTGTCTTTCCTCACTTTTTCTCTCTTACCCCTTAACATCCATGTCTCTTGTTTTCTTCTTCAATTTTATTTCCCTTTCATTCATTTTTTTCCCTTCCTCTTGAAGTCTTTGTTGTCCTTTATTCTTTCACCTTCACCTCTTCTTCCTTGTTCTCTCATCTCCCCCTCCCTCTTTTGTTTTTTTCTTTTTTTCTCTCTCCTCTCCTCATATACCTGGGTCCTCTCTCAACTGCCCCGTCCCTTCCCCTTCATTTAGCCCTCCAGACTTTGGATGCTAAGGGAGACGGCAGACCACAGCTCAGTCCATCTGAGCAGCTCTGTCAATGAAAGATGGAGACACTCTCTCTCTCTCCCTGTCTCTCCAGATGCCACCCCACCTCATCTCCTCCCTCCCTCCCTCCCTCCCTCCCTCCCTCTACTTTTGCTTCCTTGTGTGTCCAGAGGGTGTCAGCCGCAAGTGGGTTCCTGCCGACCACCAGGCCATGCCGTGGCACAGACAGTCATCTGATGTGACAGCTCTCTCATTATTTAAAATCAGAACCGCTCTGTGTGTTTGCCTGTGTGTGTATTTAGGGGTCGACTGGGTGATGGCTGTGTAAGTGTGTATGTGCCCATCTGACTGCCTTTGTGTATCTCTGCCGCTCTTTTCCAAGGGCCAATGAGGAGAGAAGAGAAGAGGACTATTGAAGTGAGCATTTGATTGGGAGCCAGAGTACCATATCAATGTTGGGATCAACATATATTTACCTCACACGGCAGCACCAAATATGTTGGGAACATAAATTCGGGCTTCACACGGAGGCACCAAAATGTTGGGGTCAACACATTAGGTCTCACCAAGGGACACCAAATATGTAGGGATTTAATTGGCTATCGGAAATAATGAATAATTATTAATAATAATTAATAATTATGTTAAATAATGTGACTTAATTAACATTAAATCACCTCGTGGGGCACCATTCCTGTAAAGGGAAAAATGATAGCCAGTTAAAGATATCAGTCTCATAAAATACGCTAAACTGTGGAGTTTGATTAATAATTAAATTAATGACAACAACCAAAATTAACAGTAACGCCTGAAGGATTTGGGAGTTTTTGATGCAGCAGAGGTTGACTGTTCATTCACTCTTGTGCAACATTAAACAGACAGCAGGCATGATTCCAAAGAATTATATTTATTCACAAACTAGCAAAGCAAACCAAAACACACAAATTCTAACTAACTATATACAAGCTTGGTGTGTATATATGTGTGTGTGTGTGTGTGTGTGTGTGTGTGTGTGTGTGTGTGTGTGTGTATGCGTGAGAGGGAGAGAGAGAGAGAAAGAAGAGAAAGACAAAGGTGGGTGTGGTGATCAAGTAGCCGTTTGGCCTACAAAGCAAAATGGCTGACAACAGCGAACTACCAAAATGGCCGAATCAAAGCTGGCTTCAGGTCGGGGGAGGTGTTTGTCTGACCGTGTGGTCAGGACAAAGACAAAGGAAAAGAAGCGGGAACTTTGAGATGCCTGTTTGGGTGTAGCTCTGTTGAAAGCCTATTTGTTAATGAGTCTATGTGAATGTGATTTATGTTGCAAACAGTCTGGATTAGTGCAGAGATTGTTTAGTTGGGTGCAACAGTCTGTTTTTGAACAGTATTAGTAAACTAAATACTTTTGGCGAAGTCAACTAATCAATGACCTAACTGCAAACTATCACAACAATAATCAATTCAATCAATCAATTTTATTTATAAAGCCCAATATCACAAATCACAATTTGCCTCACAGGGCTTTACAGCATACGACATCCCTCTGTCCTTAAGACCCTCACAGCGGATAAGGAAAAACTCCCCAAAAAAAACCCTTTAATGGGGAAAAAAAACAGTAGAAACCTCAGGAAGAGCAACTGAGGAGGGATCCCTCTTCCAGGATGGACAGACGTACAATAGATGTCGTACAGAACAGATCAGCATAATAAATTAACAGTAATCCATATGACAGAGAGAGAGAGAGAGAGAGAGAGAGAGAGAGAGAGAGAGAGAGAGATGCAGGTAATGACAGTAGCTTACAACAACATTAATGAAAGTAATAATATTATAGTTATAGTTCTGGTTACTGCGGTACAATATGTTGAAAGTATGTATTAATACCTGGCAGTATACATGTGTGACAATAATCATATGTGTATAATAACAGAAGAAGTATGACTAATAACTAATGATGGCAGCAGCAGCAGGAGGCATCTGGCGGGACCACGGCAGCAGCACAACCACACACGTCACGCTGTCCAGGCACCGCTGCGGTATGAGTTAATCTGGGACACAGTGGAGCACAAAGGCTCCGGAGAAGAAGCCGAATTAGTGACATCCAGAATGGCCGGGTTAGCTAGATGCAGTAATAGGATACGAGAGAGAGAGAGAGAGAGAGAGAAGGAGAGAAGGGGCCCGGTGTATTATAGAGGGGTCCTCCGGCAGACTAGGCCTAAGTCAGCCTAACTAAGGGCTGGTACAGGACAAGCCTGAGCCAGCCCTAACTATAAGCTTTATCAATAACTCAATGACAGCATTAAATCACATACAACAAGTTAAACAGTCTTGCTTAGCCTGTAAAGCTGTGATAAGCTATGCCCAGTTGTTACGTTACCAATCCTTGAATGGATGGGAGAAAGAGTCACTGTGCGTTCCCACCAAAAGATTCATGGGCGTCATAAGCAGCCAGCAGCCATTCATTTTCAATGAACGCTCACAACAAAGGGCGTCACTCGCATCGGCTGCAGCGAGCGACCGCGAGCAGCGCGATGCCGGCGACCAGAGCGTCAAGCTGAAGTTGAGAGAAGCTGAACTTTATGCAAATGAGCAGCGCCGCCGCCGAAGCAGCAGCCAATTGCAGACCGGGATTCAAGTCGAAGGAGGGAGAAACTGAAACAGAGAAGAGAAGAGAGAAGAAGAAGAGAGAAAACAGAGAAGAAGAAAGAGGAAAATGGAGGAAAAACTGACTCACCTTAAGTACAGTTGCAGCTTTCCCAGTCTTATATGATGTGTCTTTATTCATATACAGAGACATCAAAAAAAAAAAAATGATGCCTGGAAACAGGCGTCTGATATTGTTGGCATATCTGGTAAGTAAAGGCACATATGTAAGTGTAGATCCATGTAAACAAATGCAAACCACAAGCTAGGTGAACAGGTAACTTAGGCTAACTACACAGGATATAATGATTAACTATTTATTACAATATATAATAAATAATATAATTTACTATTTGTTTTTCCAATAAATCAGCTTGACACAATGTCTGGTTGGTGCTTGTGCATTATGTATATGTTGTTCAATGTTTGGCGGTGACAGATTGTGAAACCAGATTTCCCTATGGGAAAATAAAGGCTATCTATCTAAAAATACACAGAGGGAGAGGTGTTAATTTTTCTGTCTGTTGTGTATAGTTGAGGATTGTAGGAAAAGATGGAAGAGCTTGAGGGACACATATAGAAGGGAGAGAAAGAAGGAAAAGGATAGGCACAGGAGTGGAAGTTAGGCTTCAGGCCAACGCCCATGGCGCTACACCCAAGTGATGAGCTTCCTCAGTCCTTTCATAGAGGAAAGGGCCACGAGCAGCAATATGCCTGCTGCCAGACAGAGCAGTCAGGAGCAGGGAGAGTTTTCTGCAGCCAGCCAGGTCACAGAGCCCAGTCAGATGGAGGAGGAGATAACCCTTTACCTGGAGCCTGTACCCCCTGACCCAGAAACACCCACACCCACACCCACGCCCACACCCATAACCATACCCACTCCCACACCGACACTCACACCATCTACCTCCAGAGAGAGGTTCAGGCCACAGAAGAGGGCACATGAGGTTACCCTCTCCCCATTTGAGAGGCAGCTGATGGGTGCCATGGAGAAGGCTGTGAGCCAGGCAGCACCGGCAGCACCCCCTGACCCAGACAGACTATTCTTTGAGGGTCTTCTCCCTGACCTCAAGGCCCTGTCAGCTCGAAGAAAGGCAGACATGAAATTTCAAATTCACAGACTGATTTTTGAGGCAACCTGCCAACAGGTAGAAGAACAAGAGGGCTAATCTGGGATTTTGGACACATTTTTTTTTGTTGGGAAATTGTTCTTTGTTTTGGTTAATATTATATGAATCAAATTTCCTCCTGTTGTCCTCCTGTGTCAAATTGGTTTGACTGGTTACGAAGCATGTAGCATAAAATTATCACCCAATTCTGTGTTTCACATTGTTCATTAACTCTAACTCATTATCACCAATTTTACACTTATTTTGGGACTGTATGGTCAGTAGACCAAATTTACATAAAATGACACCTCATTTGTTTTGTTCAAACATTTTGATGATTTAATTGTGCTAAAAAGCACAATTTTGTAACCTAGTGTCACTCTTTGTCCTATAGCACCACCCACAGTCCTGTAGCAACATCCAGTGTTTTAAAAAGCCAGTTATTTTTTGAGTTTAGTTTGCCTCCCATTTCTACCATATCCTGTTCCTTGCATAAATTGTCTTAATTATTCTGTTTACAATGATTTTTATACTCAATGTGACGTTTAAAATACCATTGAGTCATTTCAACACAAATGTTTTGTGATTTCAATAAATACTTTAAATTTTTTTTTTTTTTTTTATTTTATAATGTTTTTTTTGTTTTATTTTTTATCAATGAATATGATTGATTAGCTTTTAACAGTATGCATGCTTCAGATGCCTTCTGGACCAAAAGGTAAATAGATTTGTTCATGTGATGTTATTAGATTATAACAAGATTAATTCAATTAATTCAAGAGAGGGTTAAAAATGTGACTACATATAAAATTTAGTTACTACAATCAACAGAGGGCCAATATTTGGAATAAAAAATAATGACACTTGGGATAAGACTCTGTCTTCAGTAATAATAATGATGTGTATTGTGTGAACAATATTATTTCTGAACCAGACAATGAAGAACAAAAAGTGACCAACAGAAAAAGGAAATATGCCTTTAGTTTAATATAGTTGGTTCTTAAAAGAACCTTTTTGTGGATGATGAAATGACGATCAGTCCCTGGGTTGCCAAGGTACTGCACCCTCAGCTGAAAAGTAGGCAGCGTAGATCTCTCTCACACGGATGGCCTCCCATGCAGCATTGTTGCTCCCCACTCTTCTCAAGCCCTGCAGCACTGACACCTCCTCCTCTGACTCAGGCATTGGTTCCCTCCTGAGGAAATTGTGCAGGACACAGGTAGCCTTCACACATGCCTCCACATTTTCAGGGCTCAGACCAATCACCCGCCGGTACATGCGCCACTGAGAGGATAGAATACCAAAGGTATTCTCCACAATCAGCCTCGCTCAGGACAGCCTGTAGTTGAAGACCCTGTTCCTTAGAGGGAGGTTGGCTCCTGGAAAAGGCCTCATGAGGTCCCTGCGGTGGGGAAAGGCTTCATCTGCCACAAAAACGTAGGGTTGTGGCCCCAAGTGATCAGCTCCTGAAAGGATGGCATCTTCTGGGATCTGAAGAGTCCCACTGGTGAGTGCCTCCTCACCGTGGAGTTGCCGGGTTTGCAACACGCTGTGGACCCAGATGGACCGACGGCGCCGGGCCCTCCGTTTTCTCAGCAAATAGACTGCAGCAATACAAAGGAGGCTTCCCCAAGTATGATCCATGGTGAAAGAATGATGAATTGGTGATTAACCAAACTGGAAGAATCTCATTTAATCTGGACAGACAGTCTCAAAACTTATAAGAGGGGCCTCCGCAATGCCAGAGCAAACTATTACTCAGCTCTAATAGAAGACAATAAGAACAACCCCAGGTTTCTTTTCAGCACTGTAGCCAGGCTGACTGAGAGTCAAAGCTCTATTGAGCCTTGTATTCCCTTAGCCCTTAGCAGTGATGATTTTATGAGCTTTTTTAATGACAAAATTCTAACTATTAGAGGCAATATTCATGACCTCCTGTCCTCAGATAGTACCTATCTAACCTGAAACACAGCTGTAAGACCTAATATATATTTAGATTGCTTCTCCCCAGTTTCTCTTCAAGAATTGACTGCAGTGATTTCTTCATCTAAATCAACAACGTGTCTCTTAGACCCCATCCCAACTAGGCTACTTAAGGAGGTCTTTCCTTTAGTTAACACTCATATATTAGATATGATCAATATATCCTTATTAACAGGCTATGTACCACAGTCTTTTAAGGTAGCTGTAATTAAACCTCTACTAAAAAAAGCCCACCCTGGATCCAGAGGTGTTAGCAAACTATAGACCAATATCTAATCTTCCCTTTATGTCAAAGATCCTTGAGAAAGTAGTCACAGACCAGCTGTGTGATTTTCTCCATGATAATAATTTATTTGAGGAATTTCAATCAGGATTTAGAGAGCATCATAGCACTGAGACAGCACTAGTTAAAATTACAAATGACCTTCTGATTGCTTCAGACAAAGGACTTGTCTCTGTACTTGTTTTATTAGATCTTAGTGCAGTGTTTGACACAATTGACCATCAAATTCTACTGCAGAGACTGGATCGCTTAATTGGCTTAAAAGGTTCAGCACTAAGCTGGTTTAAATCTTATTTATCTGATCGTTTTCAGTTTGTTGACGTTCATAATGAATCATCCTTACGTACTAAAGTTTGTTTTGGAGTTCCGCAAGGTTCTGTGCTCGGACCAATCCTATTTAGTCTATATATGCTTCCTTTAGGTAACATCATTAGAAATCACTCTATAAATTTCCATTGTTATGCGGATGATACTCAGTTGTATTTATCAATGAAGCCAGAAGAAAGTAATCAATTAACTAAACTCCATAACTGCCTTAAAGACATAAAAAGCTGGATGAGCACCAGTTTCCTTATATTAAATTCAGACAAAACTGAAGTTATTGTTCTTGGCCCCAAACAACTCAGAGACTCTATCTGATGACATAGTTTCTCTAGATGGCATTGCTCTGGCCTCTGCCACTACCGTAAGAAACCTCAGAGTAATATTTGATCAAGATTTGTCTTTTAATTCTCATTTAAAACAAACCTCACGGACTGCATTTTTTCATCTGCGTAATATTGCGAAAATTAGGCCTATCCTGACCCGAAAAGATGCAGAAAAATTGGTCTATGCTTTGTTACCTCTAGGCTGGATTACTGTAACTTTCTATTGTCAGGTAGCTCTAGTAAGTCCTTAAAAGCTCTCCAGCTAATTCAGAATGCAGCAGCACGTGTACTAACAGGAACTAAGAAATAAGATCATGTTTCTCCTGTTTTAGCTTCTCTGCACTGGCTCTCTGTAAAATCCAGAATTGAATTTAAAATCCTACTGTTAACTTATAAAGCTCTAAATGGTCAAGCTCCGTCATAACTTAGAGAGCTCATAGTGCCATATTATCCCACCAGAACACTGCGCTCTGAGAACGCAGGGTTACTCGTGGTCCCTAAAGTCTCCAAAAGTTTGTGCTCCACTGTCTCTCAGATTAACTCATATCACAGCGGTGCCTGGACAGCGTGACGTGTGTGGTTGTGCTGCCGCCGTGGTCCTGCCAGATGCCTCCTGCTGCTGCTGCTGCCATCATTAGTCATTAGTCATACTTCTACTGTTATTATACACATATGACTATTGTCACACATGTATACTGCCAGATATTAATACATACTTTCAACATATTGTACCACAGTAGCCAGAACTATAACTATAATATTATTACTTTGAATAATGTTGTTGTAAGCTACTGTCATTACCTGCATCTCTCTCTCTCTCTCTCTCTCTCTCTCTCTCTCTCTCTCTCTCTGTCTCATTGTGTCATACGGATTACTGTTAATTTATTATGCTGATCTGTTCTGTACGACATCTATTGCACGTCTGTCCATCCTGGAAGAGGGATCCCTCCTCAGTTGCTCTTCCTGAGGTTTCTACCATTTTTTTACCCGTTAAAGGGTTTTTTTTGGGGAGTTTTTCCTTGTCCGCTGCGAGGGTCATAAGGACAGAGGGATGTCGTATGCTGTAAAGCCCTGTGAGGCAAATTGTGATTTGTGATATTGGGCTTTATAAATAAAATTGATTGATTGATTGATTGATTGACTGATTGATTGATTGATTGACTGATTGATTGATTGATTGATTGATTGATTGATTGATTGATTGATTGATTGATTGATTGATTGAAAGAGGAAACCAGAAGATGTGTATGCTATATTTATAGACTTTGTTTTCCCTCCAAATAAGCTCCTGCTTATTTACTACCAATTACATTTCTCAATGGTCCTACGTGCCAACAGGAGGGTAAACTTACACAAATAAAAAACTTAAAGGCTATATGACTGTTTTTATTGTGTGTTTATTAATTAGTACTTGAACTGTGAAATTAAAGTCATGAATAATACAGAGTATAGACATCAGTAATAGTAGATTTATTCATCCATATTTGCACAGCTGGTCAGACATCTGCAGCGCCCGCCCCGCCCCTTTGGTCGCTGCCAGCAGCTGCCAGCGCCTGCTACGCTGGCAGTGCAGAGTGATTCCAGAGATTCCAGAGCGCCCACTGGCGATTTTGAATCTTTTGGTGGGAACGCACAGTCACTTGGTGGTGTACTGCTTTGTTAGCCAACAGAAGAAGGCTGGGAAGATGGTTCCAGGTGCAGTCTTTGCTGTGTCCTTTGTTCCAAAGGTGAAACTCCAAGAAAGCTGGTCGCTCAGGGTTTAGCAAAGTTAGACGCTTGATGCTAACTCACTCAGTTCCTTGTTGCTGGAAAGCTAGTTGCAAACCTTGTGTTTACAAGAGAGTCTGTGATCAGTTGCCCTCCCTTTCGTGGTTTGGGGCTATGGAGCAAGGGTCTGGGCCTCTGCTGCTCCAGGTCCAGCCGGAAAGAGGTGTGCACTGCTATGCAGCTGTAGAGCAAGAGATTGATCTGTTGGAAGGGAGCAGATCTTCGCAGGCCTGTGACATCACAGAGTAACATGTCACTGTAAAAGTCCTGTCCAATCAAGTTGTGAGACTTGTGACTCACTGAGGTGTGAGGTGAGACCTCCTGTGGAGATGGGTGTCACCTAGCTCTCTTTGTTTGAAGACAAGGAGCGTGCAGAGGAAAAAGCCTTTAAATGTCCAGTGATTATTTTAGCAAATGATAAATCATCTGTGGTCCTGTGAATCCCAACATCAGTGTTCTCAGGAAAAAAGAAAGAGAGAGACTGTGATGGTTTTGAGGAAAAGAAAGAAAAAAACAACAAGCAAAAAACACAATTATTTACAGCCTGCTTTTTCTATGCTGCTTTTTTTCTCTTCCTGGTTAAGTCTCAAACCAACCACATTGCTTATCTGATTAATTTGCTGCCAGGTGAGGGTTGCTATGTGAGAAACACAATTTCAAAAAACTACAGGAAGCTAACAGCAGGTTCACACTGGAGGCAGAAGGGCTGTGATGCTGCCTCTGCTTCCCTTTGGCACCCATGTCAACCAAATGAGCTGTTGAGACAGGTTAATCTACAGCCCTGAGCTCTCTGGCTGGCTCGTGATTTTAAAAGATGAAATATGCATTCCATGCCCACCAACACTTTTAATTTTCTTGCCCCTCTACCTACTGTTCCCTTGAAGTTTCAACACCCTCTGGATGAAATTTCAAAATCTGCCCATCCACTAGCCTATATTTATTACAAATAGACTGAAGTACCACTGCTGTTTGTGATTGTGTGCGCATTTCTTTTTCATCATGTAAGCCCATTTCTTTCACATATCTGTCGCTGTTTCTGAACAAAGAGAGATGGGCACACACACACACACACACACACACACACACACACACACACACATGCACACACAAGCAGACAGACAAAGAAATAAAACTCATTACTATAGGTGTGCCAGATGTGGACATGCATGTAAAGGTGTTGTTCAAGAAGACATAAAAAGCTCTACATTATAACTGAGGTTATGACCCATGAAAAAGATTAACTCTACATGTGATAATAAAGAGCAGAGGAGCCAGATTGCTTGTTGATTGGCATAGCGAAATGTGCTTCTGGTGCAAACGTGATGTTTTCACCTACTGTGTGAATGCTGTGCAAGTCATTGACTGCCACCATAATTCTGTAACCTAGCAACACAACTTGCTCATGTAAACACTGTTGTTTAGCAACAGTTGCAAATTTGGAAGGTTGCTGGAATTGAGATTTAAGCCCACCTTGTCTCAATTCTCATGGATAACCAACCATGACCGCAGCACAAGTGTCCACTTCTCAAAGTGCAATCTAAGTGGACACTTAATCACGTGTCGAAAGGCTGAGTTGATTTGACATTTTACCTTACACACACACACACACACACACACACACACATACAGTCTCCCTCACTCTCTCTCTCTGTCTATCTTTATCTGTCTATTTTTCTTCTCCTTCACTTATATATTCTCATCCACAACTCACAAAGGGCATTTGACTTTTACTTCTGTTTTGCCGCTGACCACCAAGTTCAATATAACCTAATAATTATCAGCCACACACACAAACACACATACACACGTACATACGTACACACACACACACACACACACACACACACACATATACACACACACACACACACACATACACACACACACACAAACACATATATGGAGTTAGGAGTACTGGCTCGATTTACCTTAGCAGTGTAGCTCTCAGATGCCCAGGGCCAAAAAGCTAAATTGAAGTGACCAGCTTAAACAAACCTAACAGAAGAGAGGGAAAGTGGAGAAGAAGAAATGAAAGAGAGGATCAAATAACTGAGGCCAACATGTACCTGTCAGATACAGAATGTCGACAAGGTGCTGGGATGGGTGGGTCATGTGTGAAGCTTCTCTGGTTTTTCCCATCTCTTTCAGGTTTTAGGAATTTCAGGTGGTGTACTGTATAGGCATATGGCAGATGAGCCTGCTATGTGGAGTACAAGCTCTCACACTTCTGTGAGACCTTGTATTCTTAGGCCTTCTGTCCCCATGAATGTAAGAGACACTATATCCACCTGTAGCCTGTGGATGTAATGAGGTTGGAGAGGGTGCAAGCTTCTCCTAGGGCTCTAATACCTATCTTTGTTGGTGTGTGTGTGTGTGTGTGTGTGTGTGTGTGTGTGTGTGTTAGCTTGGATCCTGTGTTCCGTTGTGTGAGTGTGCATCTGTGTGTGTGGCTGCGTACCCCTCTCCGGGCTATAATACACAGTGGACTATTTCAGACCATGCCCCTATATTGGTCTCCATTCATATTGGCTGCTGCCTGCCTGAGGGTTGCTCAGGTCCTTTGACGGATGTTAAGGGAAGGAAGTCCACTACCAGCAATTCTATATGAGGAAACACAATTGGAGCCATGACTTTATTGTCTTAAAGGTGCAGTTCCACCAAAGTCTAGAGGCTGCAAAGAAAGATCAATGGGAATGTTGGGATTCACTGGCCCACAGATTACTTGTCATTTGTTAAAATCTAAACTGGACATGTGAAGGCTTTTCTTCTCTGAATGCTCTTTGTTCTTCAGACAAAGAGAGCTAACAGGACTTTTACAGTGACATGTGACTCTGTGATGTCACAGGCAACTATAGAAGGTCTGCTCCCTCCAGACAGTCTTATCTCTTTGCTTGTGAACAGTCGACCAGCTCACACCATCTCAGGCTCCTGGGCCCTTGGCTGGCCCAGACAAACCTCTCTTTCTCATGGGCCACGACTTGCCCACGCTCATGGCAGAGGCAAACCTGAACAAGAGAAGTTAGATTTGCAAGCACAAGGTTTGCAACTAACTTTCCAGCAACAAGGAGAACCAAGTTGAGTTAGCACCCCAGCGTCTAGCTCTGCAAAGACCCCTAGCGACCAGCTTCCTCAGATCTGCACCTTCGGAATGAGGACACAACAAAGACTGCATCTGGAACCACAGCTCTTTCCAGCCTTCCTCTGCCGGCTAACAAAAGCAGCACACCACCAAGTGACTCTTTCTTCCATCCGGTTGTGGCGAGCATGAGGGGAATGAGGGTAAGAATTTGAGAGTTTTTTTGAAAAAATTAATCTTAGGTGAAGGTATTACCTTATCACAAAACCAAAAGTTGCCAGACAATGCCACCATGGGAATTTCGCCCAAGGAATTAGTTAGAGTTGACAGTACCAATAACAAGGCACTCAGGTCTGTTATACTTAAGGAGCAGGAGATGTGGTTCCATTTAAAATAATCAGTATTTTATTACAAAGTTTCAATTATTAAAACCCAGTAACAAATATCATTCACACAGGGATTTAAAGGAAACGGGGGACCTTATCAGGGCTGAGGCTTACCAGTGGGGGGATGTGTCGACGAGGGGTGAGTGGGAAATAGAAATCACCCCAATCACACGTGACAGTGACACACACACACACACACACACACAAACGCAGTGATGAAAATCAAAAACCAGGGGGTGCTCAGCGAAAAAGGAGAAACCACCACCGGGGACACCAGGACTGCCACTGTTGACTCTCAGCCACTCAAAGGACAGGGAAAGGGAAAACTGTGTTAACTGAAAGAAAATAATAAAAAAAATAACTAATGAAAGAAAACAATTAATGTACAAATGATCACAAAATATACAGAAGCTTATGTAAGTGGCAGCCACCATTCTACAAATCAAGATAATCAAACAAAATATAAGCTGCCAAAAACCACTAGATTTAGCTCAACAAAAAGAACACAGTACCAAAACAGCAATTATACAACAGTTAGTTCTGGCCCTGCAATCTGATTGGTCGAGAGACAGTAAAACCGTGATGATATTGGAGTACAACATCACGGTTATTTCACTGTGTATGTATCACTCCGCCTCACAGCTGATTGCAATCAACAATCAAATCAAAACTGACGGTTAGTGTCAGTTAGGTCAGCAGTTGCGTTGTAGGCTAATTAATTCATCCACTGTCAAACAGCCAAAAATATGGATTTATTTCCTAAAATAAGTTTTGAATTGAACTATGAATGGTCATCAGAGGAAGATGAGGGAGAGGAGAAGCTGAATCCATCTGAGCACACATCCAGGTTTGTCAGTGTTTCATCAGCGGAGCTCAATAACTTGGAGAAAAGCAACATACTGTCAGATCAGAAGGCAGAGTCGGCTGTGCTTGTGAAACGAAAGTCCACCATGCAGTCACCAGAGACTTATTTCACTGGCTGCACAATTAATGGAAACGTGCAGATAAATGTGTACAAAGAGTAAGTGCCTGGCGCACCATGTCTGCGTTACATAGCAACGGTGACAGCGGAGTGCTGAGGGAACTATTTTTGTTGGTGGAAGACAAATAAAATGCTTAAATTATCTATTTTGTGCTCATTTTTCAATATTTCTTAATCAGCCTTGCTTATTTAACTTTGGAACTGTTGTATAAAAGCCTGCGGCCTCGTGCCTACGACCGAATCACAGCCATGACGATATCACAGTACAACATCACTCCCTCTCATGTGATATTGTTTAATTAATAGAAAGAAAATAGAAAATTTTGAACTTGATCAAATACCAAAAATTAATTAAACTCAAAATTAAACAAAAGGTACATTAAAATTGATTAAACAAAAATATTAGAATTACTTAAACAAAAAATAATATCAGAATTAATCCTGAACCAAATGCTAGATAAATCACATAGCAATTCCACAGTCCACTCAAACAAGTTAAAAAGAGGGGCTGCCAGAAGACTGCAATTATAGGCCAAGCATGCAGCCAGACATACAGCTGAATGGCAGGCACAGCAGTGATTTAATGCTGTTTACTGAGTTATTGTTGTGATTTTTTGCAATTAGGTCACTGGTTAGTTGGCTTTGCCAAAGCTAAGTGAAGTTAGTTTGCTAATGCTGTTCACAGACGTCTTGCATGCAACTAAATATCCTCTGCACTAATCCAGACTTTATGCAACACAAATCACATTCACATAGACTCATTTACAAACAGGCTTTCAACAGAGCTACACCCAAACAGGCAAATCAAAGTTCTGCTTCTTTTACTTTGTCTTTGTCCTGACCGCACGGTCAGACAAGACCTCCCCCAATCTGAAGCCAGCTTTGATTCGGCCATCTTGTAGTTCTAAACGGCCCTTTGATTACCACACACACCTTTGTCTTCTCCTCTCTCTCTCTCTCTCTCTCTCTCTCTTTCTCATACACACACACACACACACACACACACACACACACACACACACCAAGGTTGTAGTTAGTTAGATAGAATTTGTGTGTGTTTTGGTTTTGCCTTGCTCACTTTATGAATAAATATAATTTTTGGAATGCCTGCTGTCTGTTTAATATTGCATAAGAGTGAGTGAACAGTCAACCTCTGCCACGTCAAGAACTCCGAAATCCTCAAGGCTTTACTATTAAATTTGGTTATTGTTATTAATTTAACTATTAATAAAAATTCCAAATTGATAGTTTAGAGAACTTTTTGAGACTGATATCTTTAACTGGCTATCATTTTCTCTTTCCAGAAATGTGCCCCAGGAGGTGGTTTAATGTAAATTAAGTGACATTATTTGACATAAATGATAATTATTATAATAATTATTAATTATTTCCGATGGCCAATTTGATACTTGCATTGGAGGTCTATTACAAGGTCAGGCTTAAGTCCCAACAAATGGTGCCACTGTGTAAAACATAGCACTGGTACCTAGATCACAACAAATAGTATCCCCTCTTTTACAGTATCACCAGTATAATTTACAAGATTAATGGTGTCCCCCCCCTTGAGGCCCAGAATTGTTCCCCACATTAATGGTGCCCCTTGGTGAGGCCTAATATTGTTGTTCCCAACAGGAAGAAGTCAAATAAAGACAAGGAGGAAGGCATTACTACCCCCCCCCCCCCCAGTTATTTAGACCAATACACAAAAAAAAAGCATCTATGTTTCGAATATCAAACATCCTCCACACTCTGTGGGCTTAAAAGGTGGCTATGAAAAGCAGTTTGAATCCTCAACAGTTAGCAGATTCCTGGCAACCAAAATTCACCTTAAAAAAATAATTATAATCATAACGATGATGCAGGCATGGACCCTTCCAGTCACCTTTCTGTCAGCTTCACTGAATGTGTGCTAAAGTTAGGCTCTTTTGTCTGTTTTGCAAGCCTTGGTGGTGTTTTTTGTGGTTGGCTTTGGACAGTGGTGGCGTGTGGCTGAGAGTCACTCATCAGGATGAGGACATCAACTCACCGTTCAGTAAATTCTCGTTTTTCCAACTTCTGCTAGCTAGCTGCTAGCTAGCCAGGTCCAGGTTTTCAATGTAACCATCAGAGAACACCAAGGAAAGATTTGAATTGACACCAGCTGAACTTGCATCCTGCTAGCCATTGTACAGGCCTTGAAAAATGAACTGTGACCTCTGTGCTGCATCAGTTTCCAGCAAAATATCAGTGACTGTAATATCCTTTGATTCACCGAAACTTGGCTAAATCCTGGACAGCATCATTCAACCAGGAGGTTTTTTTTTTATTATTATTTGCTGATCTGACAGGGCAGATGACTCTGGGGAGAGAAGGACGGTTGAAATGTGAGGTGTTGTCCTGTTGCTGCTGTGTATCACTGCTATACATATAACATATATATATAACAGTAGAAACCTCAGGAAGAGCAACTGAGGAGGGATGCCTCTTCCAGGACGGACAGACATGCAGTAGATGTCGTACAGAACAGATCAACATGATAAATTAACAGTAATCCGTATGTCACAATGAGACAGAAAGAGAGACAGAAAGAGAGATGCAGGACACGTGGTAATGACAGTAGCTTACAACAACATTAATGAAAGTAATAATATTATAATTATAATTCTAGCTGTTGTGGTATAATATGTTGAAAGTATATATTAATATCTGATAGTATACATATGTGACAATAATCAGATGCGTATAATAACAGTAGAAGTATGACTAATGATAGCAGCAGCAGCAGCAGGAGGCATCTGGCAGGACCACGGCAGCAGCACAACCACACGTCACACCATCCAGGCACCGCTGCAATATAAGTTAACCTGAGAGACAGTGGAGCACAAAGGCTCCGGAGAAGAAGCCGAGTTAGTGATATGCAGTATAGCCGAGTTAGCAAGATGCAGTAACAGGACAGGAGAGAGAGAGAGAGAAGGAGAGAAGGTGCCCGGTGTGTTATAGGGGGTCCCCCAGCAGACTAGGCTAGGCCTGTCCCTGCCTCTCGCTTCTCTCAGAAAAAGTGTTTACAGAGTAATATAAATTTGTCAGTAAGTTTATTCATCATTTTTTATTCACTTACCTGAAAAAAATGACCTGATTGTGACCCTCCACACACTTGACTCATTAGTAATATCTTGGTTGTGATGAATAACAATGTGCATGTGATTGTGTTATTGTGCCCACCTTGTGATTGTACATAAGGTGTGTAACATTTACTCGCATAAAAAAAAATGACTCCAGAGTAATAAATTACTGAAAAACTTTTCAAAGCGAAGCCTATTTTATAGGCCTCAGCTCGAAAATTGCATACCCATAATGAAATGAATATATCTCTCCAACCACAAGGTCTATTTGAATACTTTTGGTGTCATGGTAAAGGGAACACTTAGGAGATTTGTTAAGATGTGGAAATTTTGAGGTTCGCCTTAAAAAAAAGCATTTTCAGGATGAGTATCCTTTTGGAATGATGCAGCTGCAGCTCTAAACCTCTATCACATCATAGTACAATATGTGAACATTAACTCTGCAAAGGTTGATTCTGATAAGGTGAAGCAGAACAATATTAGAGAGAGGTTTTAGTACAGAAAATTCAGGGGAGCTCTCCAAAATTGCACCATGTTTGCATGTGATTTTTGTCATGTACGATCCTATATATTTCATTTTTTTTTGTTTCTGTAAATCCCTAATGATGTTTAGGATATACACATACAACTGTCCGTTTCGTTTTTTTCCTGTATTTCCCACTCCAATCTCACCAATACACACCTACTACATTTGAAACTGAGTTTCTATTGAAACTCAGTTTCTACCTCTTGAAGCTCATCGAGAGAATGCCAAGAGTGTGCAAAGCAGTAATCAGAGCAAAGGGTGGCTATTTTGAAGAAACTAGAATATAAAACATATTTTCAGTTATTTCACCTTTTTTTTAAGTACATAACTCCACATGTGTTCATTCATAGTTTTGATGCGTTCAGTGAGAATCTACAATGTAAATAGTCATGAAAATAAAGAAAACGCATTGAATGAGAAGGTCAATCAATCAATCAATCAATCAATCAATTTTATTTATAAAGCCCAATATCACAAATCACAATTTGCCTCACAGGGCTTTACAGCATACGACATCCCTCTGTCCTTAAGACCCTCACAGCAGATAAGGAAAAACTCCCCAAAAAAACCCCTTTAACGGGGAAAAAAAAACCGGTAGAAACCTCAGGAAGAGCAACTGAGGAGGGATCCCTCTTCCAGGACGGACAGATGTGCAATAGATGTCGTACAGAACAGATCAACATGATAAATTAACAGTAATCCGTATGACACAATGAGACAGAGAGAGAGAGAGAGAGAGATGCAGGTAATGACAGTAGCTCACAACAACATTAATGAAAGTAATAATATTATAGTTATAGTTCTGGTTACTGCGGTACAATATGTTGAAAGTATGTATTAATACCTGGCAGTATACATGTGTGACAATAATCATATGTGTATAATAACAGAAGAAGTATGACTAATGACTAATGATGGCAGCAGCAGCAGGAGGCATCTGGCGGGACCACGGCAGCAGCACAACCACACACGTCACGCTGTCCAGGCACCGCTGCGGTATGAGTTAATCTGAGAGACAGTGGAGCACAAAGGCTCCGGAGAAGAAGCCGAGTTAGTGACATCCAGAATGGCCGGGTTAGCTAGATGCAGTAATAGGATACGAGAGAGAGAGAAGGAGAGAAGGGGCCCGGTGTATTATAGAGGGGTCCTCCGGCAGACTAGGCCTACGTCAGCCTAACTAAGGGCTGGTACAGGGCAAGCCTGAGCCAGCCCTAACTATAAGCTTTATCAAAGAGGAAAGTCTTAAGTCTAGTCTTAAATATGGAGACGGTGTCTGCCTCCCGGACCGTAACAGGAAGATGATTCCACAGGAGAGGAGCCTGATAGCTGAAGGCTCTGGCTCCTGATCTACTTTTGGAGACTTTAGGGACCACGAGTAACCCTGCGTTCTCAGAGCGCAGTGTTCTGGTGGGATAATATGGCACTATGAGCTCACTGAGTTATGACGGAGCTTGACCATTTAGAGCTTTATAAGTAAACAATAGGATTTTAAATTCAATTCTGGATTTTACAGGGAGCCAGTGCAGAGAAGCTAAAACAGGAGAGATATGATCGCGTTTCTTAGTTCCTGTTAGTACACGTGCTGCTGCATTCTGAATTAGCTGGAGAGTTTTTAAGGACTTACTAGAGCTACCTGATAATAGAGAGTTACAGTAATCCAGCCTTGAGGTAACAAAAGCGTGGACCAATTTTTCTGCATCTTTTCGGGTCACGATAGGCCTAATTTTCGCAATATTACGCAGATGAAAAAATGCAGTCCGTGAGGTTTGCTTTAAATGAGAATTAAAAGACAAATCTTGATCAAATATTACTCCGAGGTTTCTTACGGTAGTGGCAGAGGCCAGAGCAATGCCATCTAGAGAAACTATGTCATCAGATAAAGAGTCTCTGAGTTGTTTGGGGCCAAGAACAATAACTTCAGTTTTGTCTGAATTTAACATCAGGAAATTGGTGCTCATCCAAGTTTTTATGTCTTTAAGGCAGTTATGGAGTTTAGTTAATTGATTACTTTCTTCTGGCTTCATTGATAAATACAACTGAGTATCATCCGCATAACAATGGAAATTTATAGAGTGATTTCTAATGATGTTACCTAAAGGAAGCATATATAGAGTAAACAGGATTGGTCCGAGCACAGAACCTTGCGGAACTCCAAAACAAACTTTAGTACGTAAGGATGGTTCATTGCGAAATCAACAAATTGAAAACGATCAGATAAATAAGATTTAAACCAGCTTAGTGCTGAACCTTTTAAGCCAATTAAGTGATCCAGTCTCTGCAGTAGAATTTGAGGGTCAATTGTGTCAAGCGCACTAAGATCTAATAAAACAAGTACAGAGACGAGTCCTTTGTCTGAAGCAATCAGAAGGTCATTTGTAATTTTAACTAGAGCTGTCTCAGTGCTATGATGCACTCTAAATCCTGACTGAAATTCCTCAAATAAATTATTATCCTGGAGAAAATCACACAGCTGGTCTGCGACTACTTTCTCAAGGATCTTTGACAGAAAATTGGTCTACAGTTGACTAACACCTCTGGATCCAGGGTGGGCCTTTTATAGTAGAGGTTTAATTACAGCTATCTTAAAAGACTGTGGTACATAGCCTGTTAATAAGGATATATTGATCATATCTAATATATGAGTGTTAACTAAAGGAAAGACCTCCTTAAGTAGCCTAGTTGGGATGGGGTCTAAGAGACACGTTGATGATTTGGATGAAGAAATCACTGCAGTCAATTCTTGAAGAGAAATTGGGGAGAAGCAATCTAAATATATATTAGGTCTTACAGCTGTGTTTGAGGTTAGATAGGTACTATCTGAGGGCAGGAGGTCATGAATTTTGCCTCTAATAGTTAGAATTTTGTCATTAAAAAAGGTCATAAAATCATTACTGCTAAGGGCTAAGGGAATACAAGGCTCAATAGAGCTTTGACTCTCAGTCAGCCTGGCTACAGTGCTGAAAAGAAACCTGGGGTTGTTCTTATTGTCTTCTATTAGAGCTGAGTAATAGTTTGCTCTGGCATTGCAGAGGCCCCTCTTATAAGTTTTGAGACTGTCTGTCCAGATTAAATGAGATTCTTCCAGTTTGGTTAATCGCCAATTCCTTTCAAATTTTCGCGATATTTGTTTTAACTTACGGGTTTGAGAGTTATACCAAGGAGCGAACTTTCTTTGCTTTTTTAACTTCTTTTTAAGAGGAGCTACAGAGTCGAGCGTTGTTCGTAGCGAGCCTACGGTGCTATCAACAAAATGATCAATTCGGGAGAGGTTAAAGTCGGCATGGGAAACCTCTGTTACTGAAGGTATTGGTATTGAATTTAACGACGAAGTAATCCTTAAGTTTTCCTTAAGTTTTGCGACAGCACTATCTGATAAACATCTAGTATAGTAACTGTTGCTGAGTGGCGTGTAATCGATTAAAAAAAATCAAAAGTAATCAGATAATGATCCGATAGCGAGGGATTCTGTGGAAAGACTTTTAGGTTATCAATTTCAATTCCATACGTCAGAACTAGATCGAGGGTATGGTTAAAACAATGAGTAGGATCATGTACACCCTGACTGAAGCCAATGGAGTCTAATCATGAGATAAACGCGGTAGCCAGGGAGTCATTATCAACGTCGACATGAATGTGTCCAAAATTTTGGCCTGTACTGTATATGATTATTGTCACATATGTATACTATCAGATATTAATATATACTTTCAACATATTGTACCACAATAGCCATGACTAGAATTATAATATTATTCCTTTAATTAATGTTGTTGTAAGCTACTGTCATTACCGTCTGTCCTGCATCTCTCTCTGTCTCTGTCTCTCTTTCTGTCTCATTGTGTCATAAGGATTACTGTTAATTTATCATGTTGATGATCTGTTCTGTACGACATCTATTGCACGTCTGTCCATCTTGGAAGAGGGATCCCTCCTCAGTTGCTCTTCCTGAGGTTTCTACCATTTTTTTCCCTGTTAAAGGGGTTTTTCTGGTGGTAGTTTTTCCTTATCTGCTGCGAGGGTCCTAAGAACAGAGGGATGTCGTATGCTGTAAAGCCCTGTGATGCAAATTGTGATTTGTGATACTGGGCTTTATAAATAAAATTGATTGATTGATTGATTGATTGATTAGTCGACAATGATTCAAGACATTTTAGTTAACTTTTAGTCATCGTGTTTTCTGTATGTTTTTTTTTTTTTTTTAATCTTTAAACTAATCCAGTTAGGCTAATTCATGTATCAGAAATTCGAATCAAGGTGACAGGTTGTATAAAAGTTCATTTTGACAATTTTTTCTGCAACTTCAAATATAACTTCAAACATAACAACTTAAAACACTTACAAACTGGCATTTCTTCAGAAGTTTTTGACAGGTTTAAGGGGTGATTTACGAGCACAGACTGATCATCATTTGAAAAGCTCAACATTTCTCTACTTACGCTCTCAAAAACTTTGAAACCACAAATAACTAATCTGAGACAGCAAGATTTGTAGACTCTGATTTATCCATCTCACTAAGAAGCAGAGAAGTAACTTTATTAAAGCCTGAATTCTTCTTAATGTTATTCTGTTATTCGTTATGTTATTCTGGAGGTTAAAATTCATGTCCTGTTGGTGATTAAAACTAAACTTTCATCTCTATCAGAGAAAAATGATCTGAGTTCAGCCTGTTTACTTACAGCACAGCTCCTGTAGACTCACAGATAACTGAGTCTCCTACCTGCCTGTTAAACAGCATCAACCCATACACCTTCTCTAGTCTTGACTGAATAAAGTCCAGCCTTTCATCACGTCTCGTATTGTCAATTAAAATCAAACATAGATTTTGTCTTAGTTTTTATTATTAAGATGTATTTTTAGCTTGTCATCATCTTGTTTTCGTCATGGAAAAAATGGAAAAAAGGCCGTTGACGAAAAAATTTGTGTCATAGTTTTTGTCAACGAAATAAACACTGCTGAGATATGACTAATCTCCCACCCTTTCCACATCTTTCCTCTCTACCCCTCTCTCCCTTATCATAAAATGAAAGATACATTTTGCGCATTAAAAATGAACATTGCTAACAGTAGCAAGCTTACTCATTTTCACCTTCAGTATGTACAATTTGGTTTAGGCCAGGTAACAAGTATCTTTGGCAGGGCCTGGCACAGGCCAGAGGACAACTGTCTTTTATTATGGGGGGCCAGCAACACATAGTTTTGATCTTAATGTTAACAGTGCAACACAGTTAAATACAAGCACCTTTTTGATGTGTAAAAAGTAGCATATGGTTTCATATGTATATGGAATATGATGCAACTTTGCATGTATTCATGAGTGATCGAAATAGAGGGACAGAAAAAAGATTTTACATAGGGCCTCCAAAAAGCTAGAAATGGCCCTGCTAAGCGTTGTGTCTACTGGACAGGATGCAGCTGTCATGGGGAAAGAAGCAGAATGTTGCCAAGGACTAAATGTGATGGTAAGATCTCATTGCAGCCTTCAGTCCCACAGGGGATGAAAAGGAGTCAGTAAGTCAATAAGAGGTTAACGTTAATATTATAATTTGTTTCAGAATTTTGACCTCTCATAGTTAACATAATGATAATGTCAGCACACTCACTGTAAATGAAAACTGCTGATTCGTTAGCTGGAACATTACCAGTAATGCTAACAGTCTAATGTTCACTAATTGGTAACATTACTATTATCACTAGCAAGCTTAGTTCACTGATTTGGGTTGAATTCCCTGTTAGCTGCAGCTGTCAAGAGGTCAGAGGCTGGCAGCTCTGTGCTTATAGAATAGAATAGAATAGAATAGAATAGAATAGAAAGAGCTTTATTCATCCCTGAAGGGAAATTCAGCTGTCCAGCAGTTCATAAAAGACAAAAAAAAGGACCACACTTCTCCTCATCAACAGCAACTCCGTGGTACTAAAATAGTCATAAAATAAAATAAGTCAAAATAAGTGCATGAATAGAAATTACATTAAAATAAAATTGCTCATCCCACAGTCCAGTCCAGTTGTGGCTAATGTGATGTGTGTAAGGGTGTGTGTCTGGATTCAGGAGGTGTTAAACAGTCTTATTGCCATGGGGACGAAGGATCTCCTGAAAAGCTCCAGGGCTGTACGTTAACTTTTTTAGCTAATAGCACTGGTGCTACAGAGGGTGATAATTTTGTAGCACAGGCCAGAAAGTTTGTAGCACCTGTCACGACAACAAATTTTGCTGGGTGATTGATTGCGTCAGAAAGCGATAAGCGATAATATTGCATAATATTGTGCTTTTAAGACCATTTTTATTATTGTTGTAATTTTGCTGTTTTTAGACCATTTTTTAAACTTATATAATGATAATAAAGGCATAATTATGCATGTACACGCTTTTAAAGAGAAATAAACCTTTATTTAACAAGAAGAATTCAGGAGTGCATAGAATTTTTTTTAATTATCCGTAATAACATGTAAAAATACCAAAATAAATAAATAAAGACCTTATAAATACAAAAAAATAGACCGTCAGTCTCTCACTCTCAGGTGTGCAGTTAAGTTGGTCATATTCGCTCTTTTTGTTGAGATGGTTTTAGAACAAACCCGGCACACCGGCTAGTCCAAATTACTGCGCACCCCTCTGTCATTTAGTTTAAATCAAGAATATCCCTGCACAGGGGCTGTGGCATTTGGTTTAGGAACAAGTTCCCTGTCTTTCTCTTACATTCAACTCTTTTTGTCTCCACCTCGTCTCCTCACGAAGATCGCACTGTGTGTGTGTGTGTGTGTGTGTGTGTAGCCCCTAGCCCCGCCTCCCCCACAGAGACAAAGACACTCGATGACAAGAGCTTTCCCTCTGTTAATTACGCTAATGAACCAACTCACCTGGCTGCCAGACAATGCATGGCAGTGAACGCTCTTGTCGTCTAGTGAAAAATCGAGAAGACAGACAGACACACACACACAAGCGGCTCGCAAGCAGTCTGTCGCACGCGTGCTACTAGGCAAATAAATTCATCTCACAAACATTTTCTTCCATCGCACGTGTGACATATATGTCGCACTGTACAGCCCTGCGCTCTGTTCTGCAACGCAGTGGAATGAGCTGACTGCTGCAGCTGCTCCTCTGTCACTCCAGGAGGCTGTGGAGAGGGTGTCTGTTGTCCATTATAGCTTTCAGTTTGTTCATTGTGCCCCTCTCCACCACAGTTCTTAGTGGGTCCAGTCTCCTGCCGAGAACTGTGCCAGCTTTTTTAAGCAGCTTGTCCAATTGCTTGGTGTTTTCGTCCATCAAGCTGCCTCCCCAGCTCGCTGCAGCATAGAAGAGTACAGTGGCCACTATAGAACATGGTCAACATCACCACACACATCAAAGGACCTCAGTGTCGGCAGGAAGAACCGGTGGCACTGTCCCCTCCTGTAGAGTTAGAGGTGTGTTCAAGGACCAGTCCAGCTTATCACCTAAGAGAACCCCCAGATATTTGTAGGTGTGAACCACCTGTGAACCAGGGTGTTTTCTATTAACCAGCTAGGCTACTACAATTTTAAAAAAAAAAAAACAAAATGCATTTTTTAAAAATCCACAATGCTTTAGTCTAGGTGGAGGATCAACTTAGATTGGGCAGGCTGTCTGGTTCGCAGTTGAGTTGCTCCTCATATGCTTTTACCTCTACACATCCTAGAATTTAGAGCAGAACAGAGTTTAAGTGGCAGCTCTAGCGAAGTAAAAAGTAGATTACTGTCTCAAATATCTTTTCTAGTAAAGAGTAGAAGCACAGTTTTAAAAAGGAACATAAGAAGTACTCATTCCTTAAAAATCATACTTTTCTACTCACGTGTGTTACTTGTAACATGTTACTACTCAGCCCTGGTAACAATCAAACTGAGTCTAAACAGTGCTTTAAAAAGGCAGTGTGACAGAATTTATCTACATCTACAACTCAGTTTAGGCTACAGAGATTAATTCAACATTCTGCTAGTGTCTGTCACCCATTTTAATCATGTATTCTAAAAAACTACACACACACACGCACGCACTCACGCATGCACGCACACACACACACACACACACACACACGCACGCACACACAAACAAACAAACACACAGCTATGGAAAAACAAACATGCAGTACAGAGCAACAGAGAGAAGGATGGACACTACTGTATAAGTGTATACATTACTGTATACAGTACACAGAGAAACACACACAGACTGCTTGGGTGATAAACAGAGAGACTGTGAAAATTACTAGTGAGATCCATCCCAAGCCCAGCAGCCAGCACTGGAGATCAATAATAATTTATTGGTAACTTTCTTTCTTTCTTTTCTTATCTTTCAACTTTGCAGAGAGAGAGTGAAGACAGGATGAGGAAAGTGTGTGTGTGGCCTTGGAAGTTGATTAAAAAGAGGTGTGGTGACAATCACATCAAAGTGATGTAAGCCTGGTGTGATTGTGTGGCTTTTATTGTGTGTGTGTGTGTGTGTGTGTGTGTGTGTGTGTGTGTGTGTGTGTGTGTGTGTGTGTGTGTGTGCGTACGTCAATGGCTATTGATTGTTGATCATAATTCTCTCTGTGCACTTCGGGCCTCTCCATCACAACAATTCACTGGAGTGTGCATTGACTTATGGGTTGCAAACTTCTGTCAGCACTAACATGCTCTAAATAACAGAACAGAGAGAGCTGATGAATGGATATCAGGAGAGATGGAGAAAGAAGGCAGGGAGAAAACAGGAAATCCATTCTATAGAAGGTCATTTCAATCTCCAGCAGATTCTAGCAGTTACACAGTGTGAGAGCTGTAATGTTGCTCAGTCATTGTGAGAGACCCACAGCTTGTTTTGTTGTTACCCCTCTGTCTTTCCCTTGCATTCTAGTGCCCTCCACTGACCATTTCAAGTACTGCAGGGATGAAACAGCAGAATTTAGAACCACCCCATTGACAGCAATTCATTTTTTTCTGCAATGAATCAAACCACAAATGTGGCAAGGCGTCTCCATGGTGTTGCTAAGGAAACGCAAAGGCATTATTACACACATTATCAGCCTGACGACTAGAACCCCTGGGGCGGTTCATAGACATTATGGCAGATTGTTGCTAGGACTGTCTGGTAGAGAAAAGAGGAGGGACAGCAGGGAGGGAAAAAAAGGTGCATGGCAGAGACTGACTACAACAAATGAAGACAGACAGCAAAGACAAATAGTTAATAAAGACTGACAAGTGAGCAACTGATAGGCAGGCAGACTGAGATAGAGACAGCTGGACAGAGTGTTATATATATATATTAATATAGATATTAAGATGGAAAAGAAAAAAATAAGAAAGATATGGGGGGATTCAAACAGCCAGATGGAAGATAGATGTCAAATATACGGGCGAACAAACAGAGGAAGACAGGCAGATGAGCAGACAGGCTGACAAACAAATAGACGGACAGGCAAGCTGACAAATAGGCAGACTAAGAGGACAAAATGAATCCGGAACCCATAAAGCATTCTTCTACGGTCAACATACATGCAATCCTCTGGCCACCTGGTTGGATTAAACTGTGTATTGGCTGTCAGGAAAGCACACACACACACACACACACACACACACACACACACACACACAATGCTTTCTGTTCAGTCCAGCTACACTATCACTTGTCACAAGTTGTCTTCCAGTCTTCTTCTGCACAGACCAAACTTCACATTGTGTGCACACATGCCTGCGCATGTTTTTTTTTTTTTTGTGTCCTTTTTCGAGTATGTGTATGTATGTGTGTGATGAATACAGTATAGGGCCATGTGATTGGAGGAATATAACAAAAGGTCAAGCTGTTGGAAAAACAGCCAAGTTCACAGAGCCCACAGCGCTGCAGAATACCAAATATCTGCTGCTGCCATCATACATTCGGTGAGTGTGTGTGTGTGTGTGTGTGTGTGTGTGTGTGTGTGTGTGTGTGTGTGTGTGTGTGTGGACACCTACAGGTTTTAATGCCTGTTTACTACATTGGGTGAATACAGTGTGTGCAAGGCAAAGGAAAAGACACATATTCTGTCTTATTCCCACACACTCGTGCACAAACAACACACACTCGCCGCATCACTGCATGATTCATTCACCATCCATTTCTTTTTCCTGCACGTGTGTTTACTCTAATTGCCAGCAAATCGATTAACTTGCTCCACATGTAAACGGACTGATAGTGAAGGAGAGAGGAGATGAAAGCAGAGAGGAGCAGTTAACACAGGGACTCCTGATAAATGCATGGACCCCTCAGTATTCTGTAAATGAAAAAGAATTTTCCCCTCCCATCCACTTCCCTCCTTCACTCTGCCCTTGCTGTCTCCCTGACCTGATAAAAGTTTCAGCCCCTCTTCCTCTCTCCGTGCTTCTTTTCTTTTTCTCTCCTCCTTCCATTCCTCTGCGGTTTATCCCACTCTTCTGCACTCGGCCTCATTTCTCTATCTCTCTTTTCCTGCTCCTTGCCTTTTCTCTTTTCTTCATACCCTTTCGTCAGTTTTATCTCCTTTCTTTTCCCTTCCCTTTCCTTCCCTCCCTTTTTCCCAACCTTCCTTTCTCCCATCCTTATCACCCCTACCTTCCACATCCGCCCTTCTCTTTTTATGCTCCCCCTCAGCTTCCCCTCCCCTCCTCCCACCCTCCATGTCACAGGGTATCATGGTTAATTAGCCAGTAGTGGATTTGGACTCTCATTAGTGTTTCTACAGGAGCGAGGGATGCATTCGTTCTTATTCTGCCAGTGTACTCTCTCCCCAGCCTCACCCCTCCACCTCCAATTTTCCTCTTTCTCCATCTTCTCTCTCTCTCTCTCTCCCCCTTTTCCTCCTGCCTCTCTGAAGACAGCAGAAGCCAGCCCATGATTGGTTGTCCTGGACTTTAACTTGTTCCCTTTTTGCTTTGATGAAAAGTTGGGCTTTTTTCCCACCGAGGAAGAGGGGACGTGTGCCATTTTGTGCCTGTGCTTGATAAACTGCCAGAAACTACAAAAAAGAGAAATGAATAGTGCCACTTTGAAGTGGGACCTACATTGTCATCTTCCAGCGCTTTGTGCATTTCATTGACATGTGGTGTCATAAAAAAATTGTCCTTGTCTATCATTCTTCACATATGCGATTTCAGGTGAAATTCAGTGGTTTCACTTTCAAAGAAGCTTACTTTATCTGCTGGCCAGTTTGGTTATACAAAGCTAAAATGTGTGATGCAGCAGTTAATCCAGCATTTAAATGCTCTTCTTTGTGTTGTTCTGGATGTATTTTTTGCTCTATTCCCCACCATTTTGTCTCTGGATTGTATTTTGTGCTGCTGAGCTTGTAAATGGCCTCCCCCAGTGAGACTGCACCTGCATTAGTCAACCTGATAATTGTAATTAATTATAGTAACACACACGAGAGTGTGTGCAAGTAGCCACACACACACACATACACACACACTGGCAAGGATGAAGCAGTGAGTATAGCTCCATGTTACAAGGTAACTTTGTCTTGTGGCTTTTTGGACTTAAACATTTGCCAGCATGTAAGCACAGACATTCAAAAATAGACTACAATGGATGAGACTAAATGTATTTGATTCATTCTCTAATACAAGTAATTCTTTTGCGGGCAAACAAAAGCTTGCATATTATATCGAAGGGCATTGTTGTTCAGCAGCCACTGAAAAGATGGGCTCATTTTATTCAGAAAACATAGTATTATACCTGTCCCGCTATATTATACTGTTATACCAAGGACATTTCTTTTAGTTATGCATTATTTATTTATTTTTATTTTCATTTTTTTTGCTGCACTGCACAATGATATTTACAATTCCTCTGATATAATGTTATAAATGGCTTTATGCCGAGCCACTCTGCAGCGGATAAATGTATGCATCTATGTGGCAGGTGAGTGTGAATTATAGGATCAATGGAGGAATACACACACTCTTAGCGCCTGCCTTGTTGCCGCTGAATGCAAGGAAACAAATAGAAAATGGCTCAATCCATGCTGATCTTCATGATGTATTGAGTATTAAATTGCACATTCAGTGTTTCACATTTTAAAGAGGACACAACCACACAGAGAGGTTGTTTTCTTTGGTCCAAAGCATTGTAGGTAAGTTTACTTTGTTGCATTTTTGTATTCATTTTGATTAGGTTCACACTGTCCAATTACAGGCTTCAACAAGAATCAAATGGATTCATGTGTCTTGTCTGCTAGATAGCTTTAGCAAGATATCATGCTGCTGAGGTAATGATTTGAGCTGCGTCATGAGTAAAAATTCAAGAAGAATGCCACAGACTAATGAATGACAGGCATGTCTGCACCTGTTGCTGTAATTTCCCCTTTCAGAAGATCAGCCCAGTCCAGGCTTTCCCAAGCATGATGAAATATTAGCTATCAGATGTCAGAATTTGTCTCTTTACAGCCATTAAACCAAATAGAGGGTGTCAGTTTATTCCTAATAGTCTCAGTGCTGAATTTCACATTTTCAGATTAATCTGAATGTGGCTATAAATACTAGCTCAAACACAGAAATCAAAATAACCACATCAGTGGATCATTTGACATATTAGTACATCGTTGGACTTGCTTTTTGCCCTGAGTTAGATGAGAGGACATATATCACTCCCATATCTGTAGGTTAAATATGAAGCCACAGCTAGCAGCCGATTAGTTTAACCTGTTGTTCTCACACAAGCTGAGTTGACAGGAGATAAAGCGTTGATTACTTTTCACAGAACCACACAAGCTGTTTCTGAGGGTTGTTGTGTCTTGTCATGCCATTACAGACTACATCATATGAACTGCAATGGTCTGGAATTTCTGTGCTTTGATTACCTGCTGTGAAACAACATGACCCTCATCCATTTAAAATCAACATTAGTTCTTCTGAGGTCATTTTGGTGGAAGTAACAAAAAAGTGGTGTAATAACTAACTTATCACTCTACACACATTAATTTCAAATGAAAGTAACTAGTAATATGTAATGAATTACATCTTCAGAGTAACATACTGAACACTGTTGACAAGACAGCCATTTGATTCCATTCATTACTGTGGTGTCTGAAAACCTATTAACAGAGCCCTTATGAAAAATAAGCCAATTTATGATCAGGCGCTTTGATGAGTGTTGAAGACAGAAATTAAACAATCACACGTCTTTTTTCAATTTATGCTTCAGCAAAAGGTTTTAAGTCATCTATGGTAACCAGAGACAACCTGTGTTTTTTTTTAGTCCAAGTCTATTTCTAGCTCATATAGTGGTGATCTGCACAGACAGCTGTTTTAATCACACATATACCCCTCTGTATATGTGTTTTAACTTATCAACCACATATTTATTGATTGATGAGCTCCCAGTCTCTTTGTGAGCAGTAGATTCCCCTCGCTCGCTACAGTGGGATGGAGGACGCAGGTGAGAGTTGGTGTGGTTTGAAAAGTACTAGCTCTACGGTGATGATCGAAACACTATTAATGACAGTGTGCAACAAAATATGATGCTGTCCGTGACAAATTCTACAGGTACCTGACATCGAAGAAAAGCGTCAAGCATTACTTTAAATAATAATAATAATAATAACAACAATAGCTTTATTTAGATTGCACAGTCCATGCAGAGATGCAGCCTAAAGCGCTTAACAAGACAAGATCTGATGAAAATAAACAGTAACAATAAAAGAAGAAAAAAATTGCTACAGCAATACGTAAGAGGAAAAACAAACAAAACAGACAAACAAAAACAATTTGGTTACAATACAAGAAAAATCTAGCTATAAAAACCAGTAAAAATTATGTCAGATTAAAAGCCGATTAAAAATATTTTTTTTGTTTGTTTGTTTGTTTGTTTGTTTTCTTTCCAAGGGAGTTTGCCATTCTAAGGTCTAAGGAGAGGGAGTTCCACAGTTAAGGGCTGTGAAAACAGAAAACAGCTTCACCAGATATCTTGTCAGAGATTTTCAGAACTTCTACAAGAACATCAATAGAAGATCTGAGGGTTCTTGTTGGGACATAAAATGAAAGGCAGTCGCTGATATATGAAGGTGCTAGATTATGCAAGGCTTTGTAGATCACTAACAGGACTTTTAAATCCATTCTAAAAGATACAGGTAGCCATGTGAGTGTAACCCACCTGGTGTGTGTTTCACCAAACCTGCAGGTATATCTAAGGTCTAGGCTCTAAGAGGAGATAGGCATACAATGGAGCAGTAAGTAAATGAAATCACTCTAATTCTTCCGTTAATAACACACCAACAACTGGATAAATTCAACATTACTGTATTAAATTTTTGTTTCATTTTTCTATTTTTTCCCACTTTCAGTCAGAACCATAAACTTCCATAGATCTTTCTTTTTTCATTTTCAATTTTCAATTTCAATTTTTTTTTTTTTTTTTTTTTTTTTTTTTTTTGAACATTTAATCTCGTACACTGTTTGGGCATGAACAAAATTACATCCACAACTGGAACAAATTTCACTTCAACTAAGAGTAGTTATTATTACTGACTCCTTTATAGTCACTTTTAAACAAAACTTAATATAACTAACTAAATCACGGTTTTAGCTAGCAGCTAACTCACCGGGGTATTCAATACACCGTTTGGACGGTCGGCAGCTCCGTGGCGGTCATGTAACTTCTCTTCCAATGCTCAAAACCTCTTTGGATGTAGCCTTGCTACTCTTTTACTTTATTCAGAGTTCAAAGATTGTTTTATCTTTCTAACTACGAGTTTCTGCTGACGCTGTTAGGCTCAGTGCTCGACGCTTGGCTTGTGTCTGTCTCTGAATGGAAAATTACCTGTCAAGTGCACTCTCATTTCTCTCGCTGTTACACCACTAGGCGGCGCCAAAGACCACCAACTGAGGAAATAACTTCTAATACTAGAATAGTATGTCTGATGACTATTCTCATAATAGCTGTTCAGACTACCTGGCTACACGAGCAGAGGGGTTATATGATCTCTGTATTTTGTATGGTCAAAATTCTGGCTGCAGCATTCTGAATTAACTGTTTTGTTGTTAACGTTTTAGTTCAAAGAAATACATGTAATTTCTGTCAGGAAATACTCATCAAAAGTGTGGAGCACCCTTCCATCAGTCAGGCTTAAGCCTATATTAAGCCTATAACTCAACTAAAAAATGTGAACTCTACACTCTAAAAACTGCTGGGTTGAAAACTACCCAGTCTGGGTAGTTTTCAACCCAGCTACTGGGTAACTATTGGACCAAACCAACACTGGGTTAATTTAACCCAGCAAGATGGGTTTCTTATTTAACCCAGCACAATGGGTTATATATTCAACCCAAATGCTAGGTCATTTTAACTGCAATGCTGGGTTAATTCTACTAAATAAATTGGTTATTATTTTCCTGTTTCTTTACAATAAAATCAGTTAAAATAAAAGTTCAATCAAAAGAAGTTCAATAGAGGACACTTTTATACAGTTAAATGACTGATATACTGGTCTAGTATAAAATACATTAAGATTAACATATATGCAATAAACGACGCACTTTTAAACAGTTGACAGTTTACAAAAATATTTATTTTGAAAAAAATCTAATTCAAGAGATCAACTGTCAGTGTATGAACATTGGCATATTTCAATATGTTGGAAAAGCAGGACCTCTAGTATGGGTGTTCCAATAACTATTAAAACTATGTGAAAACCCACAAAAACCAAACTGTTTTTGACTTTGAAATGGACATTATTAAGTGTAAATAACAAGAGATACATAGAACTAGTCTCAGCCAGGGGACAGCAGAAGGAAACGCATATAGTCCTCTAGTCTCTACTTGCAAAAACATACAAAAACCAAACTGTTCTTGACTTTTAAATGGACATTATTACATACCAATAACCAGAGATACATAGAACTAGTCTCAGCCAGGGGACAGCAGAAGGAAAACGATCGAATCCTCTAGTCTCTACTTGCAAGCAAGTATTGCTGTATGCAGAAAGTTCACAGGGGTGGACTCACCTCCTCCCACTTCATAGACCACTTTGTGGAGAAATTCCCAAGCAGGGGCACACTGCTTGGGGTAGTTGATGTCAAAGATATAAAATGCCTTGAAGCAGACGTCAGCTGCCCCAAGCAGTGTGCTCTGCTCCAAAGCCTGACCTGCTAGAATAACGAATGACTGGCAAGAGCACTGGCGGTCATCTCCCAGAGAGAGGACATAGGGGTATGACCTTGAAACCTCTGCGTGCTGGAGGTACTCTACCATGTTTGCTCCGACCTAAGAAATAAATAAAAGAAAGCAAAGATTATATTCAACAGTAAAGAGTAAGCAGGATAAAATGCGCAACATTTCCCTTTAAACATCCAAAATTGTTCTTACAGGTTTACAGTCAATGAAGGTCAACCTGGATTCCTCAATCGTGTGTCTGAACACTTTGCGGCCAACTTTATATACTGTATGTACTATAGCATTGCAGGTAATACTTTGAACACAAGTTCCCCCTTGGCATCTGTAGGGAGACAATTTTATTGGTATAAATATAATGTGATTTGGTCATTTAGTAGTCAAATACAGTATAATGAAATCGATGCCAAGTATACTGTACAGCAACAACAAATAATATTTTACCCAGTGTCATTTCATCTGCAGGCAATGCAAGTTTCCCTTCACGTCTTGCCAGGCTCAGGATCTTCTCAGTGTATACAGGCAGCCATGTTTCACTGAGTTTTGGTGCCGCCTCTCGATGTAAAACCTGAAAGTCCTGTGCAATCTAAGGAACGGAAAACAATTTAAAGAGAGGGAATTAAATCTGCCAAACTAATTATTTAGAGTTAAGACTGATCTGGTCCAATATTGGTATCAGGTCTGACAATTGACAATTCACTCAAATATTGGACTGACCACAGATCTACGTACCATTCTGAGAAGCAGAGCTCAGAGACGTCCGTGAGCTCTGCTTCTCTCCCTTGTACACTGCTACATGAAGTGGCTCTGTGACGGAGCAGTGTAGAAGAGACTTGATGTGCACAGAATGCAACATAAAAAAGGGGAGATGCCAGCCTATGGCCTGGTCTTGAATAAGGAGAGTGTAAAAGCCAGGAGAACGGCTGACACCCTGTAGAACAGTGGTTCTTTTCCCACTATATGGTATGGTAGAGTCTATAAAAACACACAAAAAACACACAAGAATTATGTAAATAAACTATATAGATCTTCTGCTTTAACATATATACTTATATGATAAAGCATATTTCAGTTCAACCATTACCTGGTATATGCACCCTTTCAGGCTCGCTGCCCTCTTGCCTGGTAGGCCTGCTCAATGATCTCATCCTCTTCCTAATATCTAGGAATCCAGTGGCTGGACAGTGGTTCCAGCCTTGGGTATACCATATTTCCTGGCAAGAAATTAAAATCTTGTGTGAACAGAGATGGCACAGATTATGATTCTTTTTCTATTCTCTTCTTTACACAAAACTGACTAAATAAGGGCACCATTAATTGCATTTATCAAACATATTCAAATCATCTTCAGAAAATTAAAATTTTTCTAGACATCATCCATTCCTTTATGAAGTTTTTCAAAAACTACTTACATTACCACTGCCTGATGTGTCTTTCAAGCAGGGAAATGTCTGAACCAAAGATGAAGCCATGGCGTTTTTTGTTTGAGAGGTAGGGCTGTAAACATAGACAAAGGTGATAATTATACTTTGTTTATATTGAGGTTGTAGTGGGTGGTGCTGGTGAACTAGAGTGCAATATATTGGAAAGTGTTCCTAATATTTTGTCCCCCTCAATGTATGTTAATGGATTAGAGAGAAGTAAGGACACCGCTCAATATAATGCGCTACAGTACACCACCACCATCCACTGTGACCTCAATTATAAACATAAAATAGAATGATCAGTTTTCTGACAATGTCAACAAAAACACGAAAATGTAAAAGCTTCATAAAAGTAGAATTTATGGCAGAGATGCTGTATTGGATTGCATTAGATTGCACAGGTGTAACTAATGAAGTGGCTGGTGAGTGTAAAAGGCAACACAAAAGACACTTCGCGTTTTCCCCCAGCACACAAAAACGCTAAACTTATTCTAAGCTAACTAGAGTATCTGTGGCTCTGCTTACTCCACACTGCAGGTACAGATGAGAAAATGGAATGTACCTACTTATTTGACTATAGTGAGTATGTTAACAGGCGAATTTACCAAAGTGTTGGACTATCCCTTTAAGTTAATTTGTGATTCACACTGAAAATTAAACTTGAAATTAAAGAGCGCCAGTATGCATTTCATCCACTCCCCATCTGTGTGCGTACTTGAAAAACAAAACCATTTTAAAAAGTACCTCTCTCCAAACTTCTCCATGAGGTGTGACACCAGAATCCGGACTAGTCAACGTCTCTGCTTGATTGTGATCACACCATCCTCATCAAGCCTCTGAAGAATCGGCCTGCCCTCAGGTGAAGCTGTGAGAATCTGGCGGATATCCTGAGAATGACAATAAGAGACAACATGACTGAGGTTTATCACTGTTTGGAGTTGAAACACAAAGAGAACCTCATTAAAAGTGGAACTTACAAATACTGGAACTACTTGTAGTAACAATGGCACTATCTGATCCGTTGGTGCCATTTGTTCCTCCATGGGGGATGGAGGTGTGGCAGTTGGTGGGACATCAGAGCTTGCATGTGGCATAGTAGGTGGCACAGCATTTCCAATCTATGCAGAAAAGCCAGGTTAATATAATATTTTGGGCTTATAGACATTAAAAGAGATGAAACCAATATTAAGTATAAATACTTACTGTACAGTACAGTATATCCCATCAATCTTATCCCATCTCAGTAGTCTAATAGAGAGCAAATAATGATCATCCTCGTGCATTGTAGAAAAGGACTTTTTATACAGCATGAATGACTAATAGGGGTGTAACGGTTCACCGAACCAACGGTTTGGTTCAAAGTGCGGTTTTCAAACTATTAAAGAAACGTTTTCAAAACTTCTGGTTTTCTGGAGGACAGAATGAGTTCCTAAACCTAAATCCTTTGAACCTAGGTTTTCCGGATCGGTTCAAAACCTTTACATCCCTATGCACTACTTTCCCTAGCTTTGTCTGAGAGAAGGCCAACAGTCTCAGACTTTGACAATAGATACTTCATCTTTAAATAATCGGTTTTCTAACAAGACATTTTCACTGATATAAACCCAACTGTGAAAATACTATTTACACACACACACACACACACACACACACACACACACACACAGTGGCAGTTCAGTCTAGAAAAGTCTGTAGCATAGGGAAATGTAGAAATTGTCATCATTCTCTCTGTATGACTTGACTGCGTGTAGTGGATGATGATCAAGCAGCTCTGTCACATCAACAGCAGCCAAACCGTGTGTGGGGATCACACTTTATGCAAAAAAGTGCCTCTCAAACCATTGTGTTTCCCACCTCTGAACAACAAGCTTTACTTTTGGCATGAGTGTTGCTTGATCCAGAACTAAAATGGCTTTAATAAGCCCAAACTCTGGCTCTCCATCTGGGTCATAGGACAGGAATACTGTCATGCCTGGTCTATATGAAGTGCCTTTAAAGGTAACCCAGGTGGGCACAAACACTTCGCTGAAAAGGGGAATACCTGTTAGACCACTTTTGATGTCTTTAAATCCCTCAAAGTTGGCCAGAAAGGTAGAGACTCCTGGACCAACTTCTGCATTGCAGCTTAACATAGAGCCACACAGGAAATGGTAGCATTGCATTATCTGATGCCGAAATGCCATGGTTTTGCAGATGGTTGCATGTGACATGACTGACCCGCTTGAAGAATCCATGCTTGACCTCAAAACGCATTGCCCAGAACTGCATTAAGGGTCCAAGTTTTCGAATTGCTCTTGGGTAATGGAGCATGAAGTGGTGTTTTGGCCTTAGATGTAGGTGAGAATAGAGCTCCAGGAAGAGGGAGTGATGCTCTTCAATGATTTTACTCAAGTACAGTGTTGCTGCAACTGTAAGAGAAGGAGAGAAGATGAACTCCATACACAAGAGCAAGAGTAGGAGAAGTTGCCATTCCTTGTTCTCCATGGGGATCAGGTCACCAATCACCGTCGGCAGTAACCTCAGCAGGCACCACATTTGAGCTGCTGACTGCCGCATGGCCCCATCAGGGTTTCTGAGATCATTCTTACTTATCACAGAGGGTTTGTTACCCTCATCACAAAAGCCATAATCAAAGCTTGTGATTCTGTAGTTGAGCTTGTCAAGTGTGAGATGCTTTTGCTCAATCAGCGAATTCAACACAAGCTTGACTTCATATGGCCCCACCCCTTCCAGGATATCATGCATGATGTCTGGTGCGACATTGTTTGTTACATGATAAAAAGTCAAGCTGTTAAGGACACTGTCTCTTTTCAGGCCTGTCTTGGAGGGTTTGGCTGTATGCAAATCTGCCTCGTGAGTATGGACATCACGTAAAAGTGCAGGATCTTCCAGTGTCTGCACCTTCAAAACCTCTCTATTAACTCTACACCACCGACACACATAGTTTCCAGTGAAGCTTTCAGTGTAGCCAAGAATGGCATTCAAGCCTAAATTGTCTCCTAATACCTGGACCACTGTGACCTTAACAACACCTTGATAGTGGGGGGTATCAAGAGTGATGCCATCCCTCTCAAGACACCTGATCTCCTCGACTATAGGGCTCAGTACTGCATCAAGTCCATGGGTCTTCGCATCATCTGATTTGTACACTGCTAATAGGAAGTGCGACCTCAATCTTGACAGCAGGTGTGGTGGCAAGCTCTTCAAGATGAAATATATAAAGCCTAACTTGTGAATCCCGGTCTTCGACCTAAGAGGGTTGACAGTTTCACAGTCATCATTGTATAGCAGAAGCAGGATTGAAACCTCTTTCAAGAATAGTGGATGTGTTTTACAAAACTCCCCATCAAAGACATCCTGAAGCACATCACTCTCTCTCTGCTGCCATTCCATCATGGCCTGAAAAACACCAGGAATTTCAAATATCTTGACTAGAAGGCAAGGTAGCGAAATACGCTGATAGGAATCAGCAACGGCAACTTGTCTGACAGTGCCAGTGGCAGAGTCCCTTCGCTGAACATAAGAAACCTCAGGCAAAACCTCCTCAACTGGCTGAATAAAGTTTCCTGATTTAGCAAAATACTGCAACTGTTTGTAGTCTGTCTCCAGTCCTTTGAAAGGCTCTGCTGCTTCCATGAACTCCAGCCTGAGCTCCTCTACCTGTGGACTTTGATCAACACCAAACTGACTAAATAAAGACATAGTCTTTGCTTGTAGTCTGGTCACAATATCGCCAATTAAACTAGAGGTCTGATGAACCACGAAGTTTAAGTTAGAAAATGTTTGGGAGGATTTAGACCTTAGCTAGAAAAAGGGCTACCCTGTTGGTAATGCCCTCTTGCTGTAGTTCATCCCATTCATCCTCAGCTTCCTGTACTGGCTCCTCTTCAGCATTCAGTACATCAGGCTGGAGCAGACCTTCCAGAGGCCCATCAAGTGTCTGTTCTACTTGGTTTGTATGCTGCTGTACTAGGTGTCTCCTGTAAGACCTGATGTAAGAAAACGTTCTGCCACATCCCCTTTCACTGCATTGGAAATATGTTGATGAACTGTTAACATGATGTACTGCACATAAATGTGTAAAGAGACTCTTGACATCTCCAGGAATTTGCCTTTTGCACCGAAAGCAAACATAGGCCATCTCGCCCTGTATCTTAAATTATCTGCAAAAAGAATAGCATGAAGTGTAAAATAATTAAGCCCCTTACATCAGCAGCAAACTACTTACAAGTTCCCTAAAGTTTTTTACAAACTTTAGCCTGTAGCCAATTTTGGGGATCAGACAGCTGATGGTCCCCTCATCTAACAGCAGAAAACTCTCCTCGTCTATTCCCTGATCCGAAAGACAAGAAAATGACACAGAACACAAAGACTGTCATTTTGACAACAGTAAAAATACCAGTAACCAGGGTCTGTAGTTCTCTGGTGGTGGAAAGAGTTAAAAAAAAAATCCCAAGTCTTTCAGAAAAGACTAAAGACCAGCTTTTTCATGAACACCTTCACACTCGATGGGCATGAATGATAAAAAGAAATGCATTTTTTCCCCCCTCTATGCACTAGCTGTTGGCTTCCACATCCTATCAGACACACAATTTGCCTCATGACACTTATCAGCCACTTCATTAGGTACACCTGTGCAATCTAATGCAATCCAATACAACAGCTCTATCATAAATTCTATTTTTAAGAAGCTTTTACATTTTCAGTTTTTGTTGACATTTTCAGAAAAGTGATCATTCTACTTTATTTTTATTATAGAGTTCACAGTGGATGGTGGTGGTGTACTGGAGTACATTATATTGAGCGGTGTCATACTTTTGTCCAATCCATTAACATACATTGAGGGGAACAAAATATTAGGAACACTTTTCAATATATTGTACTCCAGTACGCCAGCACCACCCACTACAACCTCAATATAAACAAAGTATAATTATCACCTTTCTGACAATGTCAACAAAAACTGAAAATGTAAAAGGGTTGTAAAAGAAAGTATGGCAGAGCTGTTGTATTGGATTACATTCAATTGCACAGGTGTACCAAATTAAGTGGCCGGTGAGTGTATGTTATCTTCTGACTAGATCATGCTTGTATTGTATGAACTCTCAGATGTACATCGCTTTGGATAAAGTGTCTTCCAAATTAAAATTGCCTGTTGCCCAAGTTGTGGAGTACCGGTGTTTGATACCCTTATATGTGCACAATGTTATTAAAATCCATACAAATCTGTATAATTGAGAAGTTACAGGGATAAAAAAATTATATTGGCCAGAAACCTACTATTATACACTTATTCTTTTAATTCTAGAAGTACAGTATATCCTTCAGTAACAAAAAAACAAACAATTTTACACACACAGATGCTATCGGTGCAGGGAACATACAATAAGAAAAAAAGGTGATATGCTTACCTTTAAAACTATCTAAGTTCAGGAAGCTGCCACTCTGTCAGTTTGTCTATGACAACCGGCAATGTGTTTCCCCTTACCCTCACGTTAGCCCGGAGGGAAACACATTTTGTCCGGGGAACATATTTCGACAGAACACTGTAAATAAACAACTTCCTGATATTAGCTTGACTGACAATATATATTGTTATTAAGCAGCGTTTTGAAACACAACCTCTTTCTCGACATCACGGCTCATTTTCACCATCCTCCCTTAACCGTCCCGAAATAAATGTGGACCATACTGAATTTAAAATCTTTTAACTTCAGCCCAGCTAGCAACGCAAGCTAATCTGGCCAACGGCTAACCGCTAGCTAAGATGACGGAGCTGGTGTAGGGATAACTAGCATTATACAGACAGTGATATTTCTCGCTCGTATGTGACAGGTTATAAGGTAACTTATAAAGTACATACAAACCTTTTCTTTTACTTTATCCTCCCAAAGCTCGAGGCTGGCCGCTTGGCACCTTCTCAGGAGGTAAAGGGAAGCCAGGAGATAGGTCGCGCCACAATTTAACCCAGCTGCAGGGTAAATTGTACTTCCTTGCTGGGTTGTTATTTGAATTTTGGGGAGGGGCAACGTCCCAGAGCTGACCCAACCACTAACCCAGCTAGGTTACTGGTTGGGTCACAAAAACTACCCAACTCCTTAGAAATAACCCATAAATATGACCCAACAGGCTCAACCTAGCATTTGGGTAGAAAAAATAACCCAGCATTTTTTAGTGTGTACTTGGTTATGGTAATATAACTATAGCTGAATCAGACCAAATATGCAAAAACACAGTAATGGTCATCAGTGGCGATTATAGCACATTTTGGTGGCCTTGTGATGATAGTAACATTTAAAATACAAATCTTACAATCAACAATCCAACTACCAAACCACTCCTGAGTGACTTGTTAGGGACCTCGGCCTATTGTTTTTGGTACGTTTATTATTATTATTATTAGGGTTGGAGCGACGACTGCAAGTTGTCCGTAGGACCCTATTGAAATTGCACTGTTTATTAGCTCACGGGGCCTGGGGAACATGTATGCAAACAGACGCGTTTCCCAGGACCAGCGGTGCTGGGAATCCTATTGTTTTTGTTCGGATTTTTATTATCATTATTATTATTATTATTAGGGGTCCAAGCCCGCGGTGCCTGGGGAACGCGTATGCAAGCAGATGACCACAGTCATAACACCTCCCCACCCAAAGAAAATCAAATATTTTCTCCCCACAGAACATGTTTGATTTTACAAATGAGTCTATGAACAAGACAAGGCATCAGCCATAATATTTTCTAAACCCTTTTTATAACGAATTTCAACATCAAAGTCCTGCAGTAATAGGGACCAACACATAAGACGTTGGTTGTTATTCTGCACCTGAGACAGGAACACGAGTGGGTTGTGGTCGGAGAAGACGACAGTGGGCACTGGGCTGTAACTAACATAAACTGAAAAATGTTGGAGAGCCAACAACAAAGACAGGGCCTCTTTTTCAATGGTGCTATAGTGGAGCTGGTGTTTGTTGAACTTTTTGGAGAAATAGGCTACAGGATGGTCGATGCCACGGTCATCCTCCTGCAGGAGCACTGCGCCTGCTCCATGCACACTGGCATCGACTTCCAACTTGAATGGACGCGCAAAGTTGGGAGCAGCGAGCACAGGGACACTGCGGAGGAGAGCTTTGGCGGCCTCAAAAGCAGACTGCCATTCCTCCGACCACTTGAACGAGTGTTTAGGACTCACTAAGCTCATCAACGGAGCTGTCACTTTGGTAAAGTTTTTGCAAAATGCCCGATAGTACCCAGCCATCCCCCAGAAACGGCGGAGTTCATGGCGCGTTTGGGGAGCTGGTAAATTCAGAATGGCCTGCACTTTGGCGGAGACAGGGCTAACACAGCCCTGTCCCATTTGCTTACCCAAATACGTGACGACAGCCTTCTCAAACTCACATTTAGCCAAGTTGAGAGTGAGAGAAGCGTTACGCAAATGGGTGAAAACGTCACGGAGGGTTTCCAAATGTTCAACCCAGGTGGATGAATAGACTACTATGTCATCCAAATACACATCACAATTTTGAACGCTGCACAGCACTGTGTTCATAAGCCGCTGGAAAGTGGCAGGTGCATTTTTTAATCCAAACGGCATGACGGTGTACTGCAAGAAATGATCCGGGGTGACAAAAGCACTAATTTCAGAAGCATGGGGTGTAAATGGAACTTGCCAATATCCATTAAGGAGGTCCAATTAAGTGACAAATTTGGCCGAGCCCACACGGTCGACCAAATCGTCCATGTGCGGGAGCGGGAACGAGTCTGGTTTGGTGATACTGTTCAATTTACAGTAATCGTTGCAGAAACGGGGGGTCTGATCAGATTTTGGTACCTGTAACGACGGTGAACTCCAGGGACTACAACTGGTAACAGCAAAACCATGTTCCAGAACATACCTTATCTCCCTTTGCATAACAGCATGTTTGGTTGGATGGACACGAGAGGCGTGCTGTTCTTTGGGTTTGCGACTACTTACATCAATATCATGGGACAGTACATGTGTTTGAGTAGGAATGTCACCGAAGAGTGTTGGAAAGTTTTGGATGAGCGTACGAATGTTGACCTGGGCCGAATCACACAGGTGTGCCAGAGAGACATCTAAGTCAGACAAAATCTCGGAGTTACGGAGGCGAGCACACGAAACAGAAGCGCAAGTGTCATCCAGCCCATCATCCTTAGGATTGTAAGCGGGCCTGGAGACAGCAACGGAGGCAACCGGAGAAACTACCGGGGACGAATCACTAGTCACGTGATCAACATAGTGTTTAAGCATGTTGATGTGGCACACACAAGTTTTCTTTTTTCGACCAGGAGTTTGGATCACATAATTGGGCCGGAAAATTTCACCTGCAGTCCAGAGCCAACAACAGGTAACAGAACCAAGACACGATTGCCTGGCTGAAATGAACGCATTACAGATTTCTTGTGAAATTTTGCTTCATTTGGACTGAGCAGAAGAGAGAGACTCACGGGCCATTTTACATGCCTGATGTAATCTCTCCCGAAATGAACTGACATAGTCCAAAGTGTTTTTACCACTGGACTGGTTGGAGAGCCACTGCTCCCACAACAGGCGCAAAGGACCGCGCACAGTGTGGCCAAAAACTAACTTAGCTGGACTGAAACCTAACGATTCCTGTATAGTTTCCCGTACAGCGAACAACATCAAAGGCAACTCCTCATCCCACTCACGGTTCGACTCGGTGCAGAATTTGCGAAGCAGGCTTTTGAGTGTTTGGTGAAACCTTTCTAATGCACCTTGACTTTCTGGATGATAGGTGCTGGACGTGTGGTGTTTAACATTGAGCTTTGACATTACCTGGGCGAAAATCCTGGACATGAAATTTGAGCCTTGGTCGCTTTGAATGTGTTTTGGAAGGCCAAATGTGGAAAAGAACTTGACAAGTGTTTAAAAATGGCACGTGCTTTAATTGTGCGCAATGGAATAGTCTCCAGATAGTGTGTGGCTGCACACATCATTGTGAGGATGTGCTGGTTGCCAGACTTTGTTTTTGGTAATGGGCCAACGCAATCGGCAATAATGTGCTCAAATGGTTCACCGACTACAGGAATGGGATGTAATGGAGCAGCAGGAATTTTTTGGTTTGGCTTACCAGAAACTTGGCAGGTGTGGCACGAACAACAGAACTTTACCACATCGGACTTTAATCCTGCTAGAAAAAATAACAGAGGATATGCTTATAGGTTTTTCTGATACCTAAGTGTCCAGAACGACAATGATCATGAGCCAGAGTCAGTACCTGCGAACGGAGAAGCTGCAGCACTACAATTTGGCGCACGGACTCATGCGTAAAACTCAGAGACCAATGGCGCATCAGAACACCATCATCCAGAAGGTAAGACACAGATTTATCAGGGGTTCGCTGATTTACTTGAGAAAGACAAGATGTCAAAGTAGGGTCAGTTTGCTGCTCTCTGACCAGGTGCTCCCTGTCCACTGTTACATTTTTAAACAGCGGGGCAAAGCTCAACGGACACATTACACTCCACAATGCTATTTGCTGGTGCTGTGCTTGTCTGAACAGAATTACTCAGGAAAGAGTCACTTAAATCCACACACTCAGCATATTTTCGTGCCTGAGCACGAGTGACGGCACACACAGGAAACAAAGGGAGCGAGTTTAGGGCAGCGGGCGAGATGCAAACTGTGGAAGTCGGGTCGTCAGTCACTACTGGGGAAGAAAAATTTTTTCTGCCAGCCACATCATTACCAAGAATTAAATCAATGCCAGCTATTGGCAGGTGGGGCCTCACAGCAATTTCGGATTTTTCCGACGCAATTCTGGAGGCCAGCTGAACAAAATGCAAAGGCGTAAGCACAGCAGTCACTTTTACTCCCCACACCAGAATATCTGAACCGCAATACGAATCAGCCGAAAAGGGCAGGACACCTTCATAAATAATTGTTTGTTTAGCGCTGCTATCTCGCAGGATAGTAATTGGGACGCTATCTGCCTCACCCACAGAAACAGAGCCCTGTGACACAAATAGCCGGAAAACCTCATCTATGTCATCATTCTCGACTGAGGGCACAGGAAGAATAAATGTGGATTTAGTTTGAATCAGACCAACAGGCGATGGAGTTTTGGTGGTTTTGGACTGCTCTTTCTTTTTAAGAGCAGGAAAGGCGGCGATAAGGTGTCCGGGCTCATGACAATAGAAACATTCTCAATGTTCTGACGCAGCAGTGGGGTTACGACGAACATTTTTGGGAGATCTAACTCTCCCGCTGGGAACTGGATCCTGCCGAATTGGAGGAGAAAAGACACTATTTTTAGACTTTTTGTTCGTTTAAATAAACTACAACAGGCAGTTTTTAAATTCCTCCAGCAGAAGGAGTTCACGCAGGTCATCCATGGTTTTAACTTTGCTGGCCTGGCACCACTTGTCAAAAAGTGTGCCTTTCTCTCTTGTGAACTCTACACATGTCTGGGTGGCAGTCTTTTCACATTTTCTAAATTTTTGTCTATATGCTTCAGGCACTAGCTCATAAGCACGGAGGATGGTGGCTTTCACAATATCATAATTTAAGCTGTCTTCTATGGACAGAGATGTGCAAACTTCCTGAGCCTTACCTACCAGTTTACATTGAAGCAGGAGAGGCCACACACTTTTTGGCCAGTTCAGAGTAGCCGCTATACGCTCAAATGCATTAAAGTAAGAATCAACCTCAGACTCTCTGGATGGTGGAACCAGTGCAATGTGCACATCGAAGCTGTCTCGAGCTCGGGGTTTAGGCAAGGGCGACTTGCCTAAAGAGACTGCGGCGAGCCTGGTAGCTACAGATGCTCCCATCTCTAGCTCCAGAGCCCTTAACCTTAAATGCATGGCTTCCACCTCCAACTCACGGTTTCTCACCTCCACCTCCCTGATACGCAGAGTTAATTTGAGCTCCTCTGCATTCATGTTTTGCACAGGGAAGTCATGGAGTGGGGTCGGAACACCAGCTTCACCCTCAGCTCCAACTTCAGGAGCTGGCTCACCAAACAAAACCCTTTCACTGAGCCCCTTAAAGACTAGCTCCTTTAGCTCCTGTTTCTTAACATTCAAAGGCACATGCACATCAAAAAAATTTGCAGTAAGAACCAGATCAGCTTTTCTACACCTCTCCAATTTTGCCACAGTCGGATCAGTGGTGAAATCCTCAAATTAAACTCCATATTGCCACCCCTACAAAAGAAAAGGCTGCCAGCCAGACAAGCAGAGACATAAAGACAAATACTCACCAAACTTACCTAAAACAATGATGAACGAAAGAAAGAACGGACGAGCCCCCAAATCATGTATGACCCAGGCTGAGGGGCACCTGGGCCACACATGACAAAGTGCCCCCGCTCTTCCCACTCCCAAGAAGGTCAGCCAACGTCAATGTCAGAAGTTCAAAGAACCAATTTTATTTTTATCTTCAGAGAGGAGCAATGCCAAACATAACAAACAAAACAGCTAAATCCAGATCCCTACCTTACCTGTCAGAAACTAAATATAGAAACAAAAGACAGTCAAATTAACCTAACTCCCAACTGAAATAAACAGGAGAAAAAGGGATCAACAAAAATGGCTTCACCCTCCTACTTTAGGACTGCTACGGAATAAGCAAGAATAATTACAATATATACAAATGATTACAATAGGCTGTTCAAATCAAAGTCACAGATCACAGCTCACAGTCACAGCTTTTACACACAAAACGAGAGTTCAACTAATAGCTTCTACATAAAGATGCTCTAAATCAGTAAAGCTATTGCAACACACAGCATCACTAACACAGATTACCGTGTTAGTTGGGAATGGGGAGAGTGAGAGGCCGAAGGCTGGCATCAGGTGGAGTATAAAACTGAGCTGTCAGCCAATCAGCAGGCAGCAACCCAGTCACTTGGTTGATTGGGGAATCGCACACACCTGCAGCTCATCACACACACACACAGGTAGGCTGATTGCTACTGCAGAGGAGGGGAGAAGGAGCTGTCAGTACAGAAAACAAACAACCAAGTAAATGACGACAGTCAGAACAGACGCGTTTCCCAGGACCAGAGGTGCTGGGAACCTTATTATTTTTGTTTAGAATGACGAAGTCGTCTGCGGAGGACCCTATTAAAAACGCGCTGTTTATTATTATTATTATTATTAGGGCCCGAGCAACAATGAAATCGTCCGCAGAGGACCCGATTGAAATTGTGTCATTTATTATTATTATTATTAGGGCCCGAGCGACGACGAAGTCGTCCGCGGAGGACCCTATTGAAATCGTGCTGTTTATTATTAGGGCCCGAGCGACAATGAAGTCGTCTGCGGAGGACCCTATTGAAATCGCGCTGTTTATTATTATTAGGGCCCGAGTGACAACAAAGTCGTCCGCGGAGGACCCTCTTGAAATTGCGCTGTTTATTAGGGCCCAAGCGACGACAAAGTCGTTCGAGGACCCGATTGAAATCCCACTGTTTATTATTAGGGCCCAAGCGACGACGAAGTCGTTCGCGGAGGACCCTATTGAAATTGCGCCGTTTATTATTATGAGGGCCCGACCAACGACAAAGTCGTCAGCGTAGGACCCTATTGTAATCGCGCTGTTTCTTATTATTATTATCATCATTTATATTATTAGGGCCTGAGCACCTAGCTGTGCGAGGACCCTATTGAAATGCAAGGATTTCTTCCTCTTCTTATTCTTCTTCTTATTCCTCAAAATGAATTGCCTTTTTGGGAGGCTTAACATACCTGAAAACTCATGAAACTTTGCACATATATCAGGACTGGTGAAAAATTTGATATTTTAAGGGTCTCGTGTGCGGGTTCCAAAAAATGGCTCAGTAGCGCCCCTTACAAAAGCTTGAGGAAACAGCCCCTGAAGCCAGTTAAAGCTACATGTATGAAACTTGGCAGGCTTATGTAACACTCAGAGACATAAAAAAAAAGCCTCTTGGAGGCATGCTCTAAACCCAACAGGAAGTTGGCCATTTTGAATTTACTGTGCAATTTTGATGCATTTTTGGCCATTTCCAGGGGTCATAAATGAACAAACTAGTCCTAGAGATTTCATCCGATTGACTTCAAACCTTGGTCTGTCCCATCCCAAGACCTTGAAGATGAAAAGTTATCAAAAGCTTGAGTTTTCGTCAATGCGTGTGACCGTGGGATGGCGTCAAAGTTAGGGGTCTCGCCACTAAACAGGAAGTAGTTTATTACTCCAGCATACATGGTCCAATCTTGCCAGAACTTCACAGGATTGATACCAGTCCCGTCCTGAAGACATCTACATGTCAATAATTAGAGATAAATATAGCGCCCCTTACTGGCAACAGGAAATGTCATGTTTTAGACTTTAATGTACATCTCCTACAGAATTGAACAGATCCATCTCAAACTTGGTCAAAAAAGTCATAAGACGTTGATGACGCTTTATTGTAGAAACTGTGAGTTTTCGTCAAAAGGCGTAGCCTAGACTTTGATGTTTCGCCATGATGATAAACGTTGCTGTAACTTGACTCCACGTGGGAATATCTTGCCAAAACTTCACACATATGATGACAGTCCAGCCCTGAACACATCTACAGAGGAATTTTGAATCACCGCCATAGCGCCACCTAGTGGCAACAGAAAGTTACTTTACACATTCTTTGATGTCCCTCTTCTAGCAGGTTAATCAGACCCTCCTCAAACTTGCTGGTCTTAGACCTTGATGATACTTAAAAATGAAGCCTTTGAGTTTTCATCAAATGCTGTAACCGTGGTGATGTCTTGTTCGCCATCAAACACGATGTTGTTTTGAAGGGACAAGGGATGCTTGAAAACTCACCAAACGTGGCATACACATCACAGGTCGCAAGTCCTATTGTCTGATGTGATTTTTGTGCTTTGATGCACCAAGATGGGTCAACAGCGCCCCCTAGAATATTTCAATTAAGCAGCCCCCAAAGCTGGTTTGACCTGCATGTATGAAACTTGGTAGGCACCTGTAACACTCTATCATGTACAAAAAAAACCCTTGGAGCCATGCTCCAAACCCAACAGGAAGTCCGCCATTTTGAATTTAGTTGTGCCACTTTTGTGCATTTGTAATGTTGTGCATTTTGTGCTCAACACCTCCATATGCTCGTAAGCAATCTTGCTCATGGCGCCTCCTTGTAGAAACCGGAAATACCATCTTTTACACTGACAAACGCCAACCTCAAGCTCCTGACCTGATCAACTCCATTTTGTGGCCACATGACGATCAAGTTGATGAATCTCCACAGTGACACACGTGTCCTGTCATGTTGCAGGCTGCCGCAGCGGTGGCGACTTTTCATCCTTCGACACGGAACATCAACTTGATATAAATCCTTCATGTTTTGTCCGATTTGCTCGAAGTTTCACATGTGTGATGAGGGTCCACCCCTGAACGCACCTGCCCACATCTGGTTTCCCTCATGCCGCCCCCTTGTGGAAACAGGAAATACCCTATTATACATTGACATTGTCAGATTTGCTCGAAACTTCCCATGTGTGATAACGGTCCACCCCTGAACGCACCTGGCCACATCTGGTTACGCTCATGCCTCCACCTTGTGGAAACAGGAAATACCCTATTATACATTGACATTGTCAGATTTGCTCGAAACTTCCCATGTGTGATAATGGTCCACCCCTGAACGCACCTGGCCACATCTGGTTACGCTCATGCCTCCCCCTTGTGGAAAAAGGAAATACCCTATTATACATTGACATTGTCAGATTTGCTCGAAACTTCACATGTGTGATGACGGTCCATCCCTGAACGCACCTGGCCACATGTGGTTACGCTCGTAGTGCCACCTGGTGGATGAACGAAACATTGCGTTTTTTTTGCTCCTGCCAGGGTTTTTCTCCCTTCTCGCTTCGCGCCACAGCCCCAGTGTGCCTCAGGCCCCCGCGGTTACATGGGGGAGCAAGGGCCCGTTCATCGCTGCTTGCAGCTTTAATTATTATTATTATTATTATTATTGTTCTTGTGACATTTCGTGCCCCAATTTCGCCCCTTTCCCAAATTTCAAAATGCTTCTAACTTTCCACATTTGTCCGGCCGCATCCGAAATTCGATATTTTTGGGTGGTTAGACATGGTCGACGCAAAATGCCGAAATAGCGCCCCCTACAAATTTTCAATAACACTTCCCCATTGGGGTTAGTTTCTCGTAGGCAAATGAAATGTGGTATACACATGTATCATACTGAGACGCACAAAAAAGTCTCTTGACGTCATGGTAAAATCCCAACAGGAAGTCGGCCACAACTTAAATTTGAATGAACTCCTCCTAGGGATTTCGTCTGATTGACTTTAAATTGGCTACAGATCATTCTGAGAACATGCTGATCAAAAGTTATTAAAAGCTCTTCTATATGTCAGGGGGCGTGGCCGCTACAGTGTGACAAATTTTGGCGACTTTTCATTTTCTTGCCATCGAATTTCGAACGGCTCTCCCGCCCACATACTTGATCTCAGCAGCTTCAAACTTGCTGGACATGATGATGGCTCCGCCCCAAACGCCCCAATATGTTAATATCCCACCTTACTCATAGAGCCCCCTGGTGGTAACAAGAAGCGACCAGTTTTTACTTTAACATGTAGTAATGCCACAAACTTGACCGCATCAACTTCATTCCACTTCTTTTTTTTTTTTTTAAAGATATTTTTTGGGGCATTTTTTGGCCTTTATTTGACAGAACAGACAAGTGTGAAAGGGGGAGAGACAGAGGGAGTGACATGCAGCAAAGGGCAACAGGCTGGAGTCGAACCTTGGCCGCTGCGGCAACAGCCTTGTACGTGGGGCGCCTGCTCTACCACTCAGCCACCGACGCCTCAACTTCATTCCCCTTCTAATACATGGAGAACAAGTTGGTGAAGCTACCGTATTAATGCTGTGAAGCTACGTCTAATGGTGTCCATGTGGCGGCGTGGTGACTATTGATCCCTCGCCACCAAATGTGTTTGGCATTTTGATGGCTTCAGCGACCGCAAGTCCTCATGAAAATTGATACACAGGTCAAGAATGGCGAGCTCTTACATCTGATAGGGGCGTCACCCATGGGGGGGGGGACAAAATGCGTCTATAGCACCCCCTTGAAATTTTGGGTTCATAGGGTTTTTTTTGGAGCTGGAACATGAAAATTGGTACACATGTGTACCAATGTGTGTCCAGACGCACATAAATGTCTCTGGCAGCAATGGTCTACTCCAAACATGAAGTCGGCCATTTTGATTTTGACTTGTCATTTTGGCGTGATTTCCAAGTTGTATTTTAACAAACTAGTCCTAGGGATTTCATCCAATCGACTTCATATTTTTTTCAGATCATCCAGAGACCATGCTGATCAACAGTTAACCTGGGGGTTAACCTTCAGAGAGGAGTGTTCTTGAGGCTTGAAGCATTTTACTAAGGCCTTGAGCACCAATGGCAGGTCTCATAGTGGTGGATCCACCACAGGACTCAGTGTCCTTAATCACTGAGTTGCTGCTAGACCCAGAAGTCATTGAGTTGGCATCCTCCACCACCTCGGCTCTCGAATTTAACTTTCAATTAAGTTTTATGCTACTTTTAATGTTCTACTTTTAGACATTGTGTTTTAAAGTGTGTTTCTTCAGCCGGATTGCTGATTTTGTCTATCTGATCAGCGGATCTTGAGTTTCTGGTGCTTTTATGTGACTGTTGCTGTGTGCTGACAGCTGCACCAGAATTACGTTAGTGTTACGCTAGTTTTCAGCAACAAATTATTTTTTCTCTGATTAAAACTTGACCAAATGCCATGATACTACTCACATGAGAGCGAAAGACCCCCGGGAACACTTCGGCCACCCCTGAAGCCGTTTTTAACACCTGCTCTTGGATCTTAACTGACCTACGAAACATTACCATCAAAGGCCTCAGAGAAACCGTACCTCTGCACTACTTTACCAGCTCTCAGTTTTAGCTTTTAATTCTAGTTTTTATGCTTTTCTTTTTGAAAGACCTACGTTTTAAATTCTAACTGTTTAATGTGTGTACTTTGGCCAGATGGCTGATCGTGTATACTTGCTCGGCGGTTTTTGAGTTTTTTAGGAGTCTGCTCCGTCACTGATCACTTCTGTGGATCATGCAGCTAATACCACTCCAACGCTGTGTAAGTGCCCGTACCCTCTCTGCTGGCTCCTACGCTTAATCTCTAAGCTACCATAAAACTGCACCTTTAGCCCGTGTACTGGCCTCCTCTCTCTATCCTTCTCCCCCAGGTACCACACACCACACACACACACAACATTGCTCTGCTTACCTCTCCCTCCGGCTGTGTCAGCTGCTCCCGCTTCGCTGAGAGGATCACAGAACTGGAGGGACAAATATCCACCCTGTACCAGATCTGTGAAGCCAAGATGTTAATGGATACCATCACCTTTGGCCCTGCACAATCTGCCTTCCTCTGTGCTTCTGGCTTTGATGCAGCTCCTTCCAGTCCTGTTGCTGCTCCTGAGACCACTGAAGCTGCTCCTCCTTCAGTGCTAGCTGCTGCCGCTGCTGACCCCCCTCCAGACACCGTTTCTGACTACTCCTGGATACGACAGGGGGCCAAGCCCAGGGCCCTGACCAGTTCCACTCCATCGGACCCTGAGCCCTGGTGCCTGGTCCCTGCTCTCGGCAGGAGAGGGAGGCGCTCCTCCCACGTGCCTCATCACAACATCTGGCTGGAGAATAAGTTTGCACCCCTCGCTTTCCCTCCTGTTGATGAGGGGCCCGAGCATCCTCCCCCTCCTTCTCCATCTCCGTCCCAGGGGTCTCACGGCTTACCGTCATCTCCGAGGCCCTCTATCGCCATACATGAGTGCTCCTCTCTCCGCAAGACTCCACTCCATGCCAGTTGTTTACACCGGCACCGCAGCACGCTCCCGCCCCCCTCTCTGCCTGTCCCTCTCCAGCCACTTCATCGCCTCTGGTGAAGTCTCCTCCACTGACCGCTTCTCCCACCTCATCCAGCCATGAGACCCCACATTCAGCCCTCGCCCCCTTTTTCCTCCGACTACTTTAATTATTGGGGACTCAATAACACGACACATCCGCTTTTTTAATGCCGTAACGCATTGTTTCCTCGGAGCCACAGTCCCAGTCATCCTGCAAAAACTCCCAGATCTGCTTAACACATTGTCGTCCTCCATCCACAGGATTATTGTTCACACTGGAATTAATGATTAGTCCCTTCAACACTCTGAGGTGACCAAATCACAGTTCAGACAACTCCTACAGTTCCTAACCAGCACCGGCAAATCCATCTTCATCAGTGGACCGCTCTCTCCTCACGGCTGTGGGATACAAAAGTTCAGCAGAGCCCTCCAGCTCCATACCTGGCTCCAGTCTATCTGCAGGGCACTCAGTGTAGGCTTCATAGAAAATTTCAACTTGTTCTGGAATCGCCAATCCTTGTTAAAACCCGACGGTATCCATCCAAACAGACTCGGCAGCTCCATGGTCTACTCCCCCTACAGGCCCCTGCTGTCACTACACCCCTCTGCTGCTGCTTTCCCGATTGCGACCATTGTAACTGTCAGACCCTTCCACCCACAGTCCACTTTCAAAGCTGTAAATAAAAAAAAAAACCCTCTTCTACATAAAACTGAGTGCCCCTGCCTCCTCATCTCACAAGCATGATAACACCAATGCCAATTTCGGACTGTTAAACATCCGCACGCTCACGAGCAAGGGTCAGCTCATACAGGATCTCATCACGGACCATATGCTTGATTTTCTCTGTTTAACAGAAATGTGGCAACTGCCTAATGATTTTACTCCACTTAATGAATCCATTCCCCCCAGATTTATTTATAGCTGTCGACCGCGTGACTCTGGCAGGGGAGGAGGTCTCACGATGTTCTACCGTGAGAAGTGGAAAGTCCTGCCAGTTTCTACCCATGCCTACCACACATTTGAATCCATCACTTCACAGTTACCTGGCCCCATGCCCACCATCGTTGCCACCATGTACTGTCCCCCTAAACCAAATAAGGAGTTTTTAAATGACTTTGCTCAATTCCTGATACATCTTTCCACACTCTCTCCAAACATATTACTGCTGGGTGACTTCAATATCCACACGGACAATATCAGCAATGCTCTCACCAGAAATTTTACATCTTGCATTGACAGTTTCGGACTCCAGCAACTCATTAATTTCCCAACATATTCAAAAGGACATACTCTCGACTTAATATGCTGCTCTGGTCTCTCTCCTGTTAACTGTAAGGCAATTCCCCTCCCCTTTTCTGATCACATGTTAGTTTCCTTCAATGCCAACCTTGCACTTTCCAAAATCAATCTCCCAAGCACTATTTCTTTCCATAATATTAAGGACATTAATTTGGACATTCTTTCCTCTGGCATTAACTCCCTCCCCAATGTAGACAGCTTTTCCACCCCTGATGAACTGGTACTCCATTACAACAACAGTCTTCATAATCTCCTGGACTATCTTGCCCTACTCAAAACCAGATCTGTCACTTTCACCCGCTCTTCACCATGGTTCACTCCCGCTCTCAGACAACTTAAATCCAAATGACGCCGACTGGAATGCCTCTACAATAAGACTGGTCTCACTGTGCACAAGGAAATATATCACAACCACATACTCCACTATAAGGACTGCATCTCACAGGCTAAATCCTCCTATTACTCCGGTTTAATCAACTCAAATGACGGTAACTCAAGGGCCCTGTTTTCACTCCTCAGCAACATTACTCAACCTCTGGACTCACTTCCTCCACAGATGTACTCTACTGCCTTTTGTAATACCCTTCTATCCTTTTTCACTGCTAAAATTCATAACATCTATCAGCAACTTGCTCCCAGCTCCTCTCACAATTCATCTTCCTTATTTCCCTCTGTGTCCCCTTCCCAGATACTCTCAGCATTTGGTCTACCTTCCGTTTTCGAAACCAAAAATCCAAATCATCAACCTGCCAGTTACATCCCCTTCCAACTGCTCTTGTTAAAGCAACCATTCCCTCTCTGGCCCCTCTTGTCACGCACATAATCCATTCTTCCCTCACCACTGGAATTGTTCCCTCACCCCTCAAAACAGCTGCTGTCACCCCAGCACTCAAGAAACCTGGTGCAGATCCTAATAACCACAATAACCTCCGTCCTATCTCCAATCTTCCATTTCACTCAAAGATACTTGAAAAAACTGTTGCCTCTCAGCTCCATTCCCACCTTTCCTGCAATAATCTTTTTGAACAATTCCAGCCCGGTTTCCGCCCTCTCCACAGTACTGAAATGGCACTTCTCAAAATCACCAATGATCTCCTCCTGGCAGCCAATTCCGGTCTCCTATCCATCCTCATCCTGCTTGACCTGAGTGCAGCCTTCGACACCATCTCACACACCACCCTCCTGGACAGACTCCTCTCTATTGGCATCACACACACACCCCTCAACTGGTTCAAATCCTACCTCTCCGGCCGCTCTCAGTTCATCCAACTCAAATCATTCACATCACAACCACTCCCAGTCACCACAGGTGTGCTCCAGGGCTCTGTACTGGGGCCCCTGCTATTCATCATTTACTTACTCCCCCCTGGCTACATCTTCCGAAAACATCATATCCACTTCCACTGTTACGCGGATGACACCCAGCTCCATATTTCCACCAAACCCAACTCCACCCTCCCACCTTCCTCCCTCACTGACTGCCTCCTTGAAATACAATCCTGGTTTTCATCCAACTTCCTCAAATTAAACGGCGACAAAACAGAAATTCTACTCACTGGCACTAAAACCACCCTATCCAAATCCCCCAGTTTCACATTATCTATTGACAACTCTTCCATTTCTCCTTCCCCACAGGTCAAGAGTCTGGGTGTCATCCTCGACAGCACACTTTCTTACACTTCTCATTTCAACCACATAACCCGGTCAGCTTACTTCCATCTCCGCAACATCAACCACCTCCGCCCCTCTCTCACACCTCACACAGCTACCATTCTGGTCCACAGTCTCGTCACCTCCCGGCTTGACTACTGCAACTCCCTCCTGTTCGGTCTTCCACAAAAAACTCTCCATAAACTACAACTGGTACAGAATTCAGCAGCTCATATCATCACAAGGACCCCATCCACTCACCACATCACACCCATCCTGCAGCAGCTCCACTGGCTCCCCATCACACACCGTATCCAATACAAGACTTTACTGCTCACCTTCAAGGCCATTCACAACCTCGCCCCTCCATACCTGTCTGACCTCCTCCACATTGCCACACCCGCACACACACTCAGATCCTCTTCCTCCATCCACCTCTCCGTTCCCCCCGGCTGCCTGGCTACCATGGGGAGCACAGCATACTCCCCAGCTCTGGAATTCACTCCCCCCTGACCTCCGCAACACCACATCTGTCAATCTGTTCAAATCCAAACTCAAAACACATCTGTTCAGACTTGCCCATTCCATCTGATCAAATGCACTATGTTCTTACACTGTCTTACTGTCTTCTTCTCTATTTTAATGTATTTGTAGGATGTTTTGTATGCTGTGTTTCTTGTTTGATGTATGCTTTTTTATCTTTGCTGTAAGGTGACCTTGAGTGGCTTGAAAGGCGCCCTAACAAATAAAATGCATTATTATCCCTCGCTGGCCACCTAGATTATCTGCAAACCTGCATAGACAGTCCAGCCCACCACAGCCTGTCCCTCTGAGGAGCCAAGCCTGAAGAGGTTCACCTGATTCTGGCAATGTGCCTGTCGTACCCTCCTCCTGAGACAGAGGCCCCCAGAACTAAGGAATTGTCCAGGTCATTTGCCATTTACTATCATACCAAGGTGCCAAGCAGTGACCTGGGACTACCAGGAAGACTGACAGCTGTGCCTGACTCCCTTTTTCCCTCAGGGGAGGGATGAGACGGAGGGGCTGCAAGTCATAAAGCAGCTTTCTTGGTCATGGAGTATGTGGAAACACATCCACCCCCGAGGGAGATTGTCTTGTGGTGCCAGGGAGAACCAGTGGGTGTTGTCAGCTGTTAGATTCATTTTTGCTTTCCCAAATTCGGTCCAGATCATCTTCACCACCTCAGATTGAAGCCTTGATTGATCTGTTAAAGGTCCAGCCCTCAACATAAAGTTGACACCCTAGTTTTTCAGACCTGGAACGTTTGAGGCCTTTAGAGACAACAAGTGCTCTGAGGCCCATAACCACTGCCTCTGGAACCATCTTAAACAGGGCAGTAGACCAAACTCTGGTGACTGTGATCTCCCCTCCTCCAGATGTTGGAAGCATTTAATGACCAATGAGATTGATCCGAGAACCGTCACCTTATCGTGGTGGAGGAGTTTGAGTGCCCTAATGACCCTAGGAGCTATGCTGTCGGGGGCATTTTGCCCCTGGTAGGGTTTCCCATGGCAGATTGGTTCTGGGCGAAGGGTCAGACGAAGAACGGTTCAAAAGACCCTTCATGATGGTTATGATCAAGGACAAGTGTACCCGGCCCGGAGGGTTACCGGGGCCCCGCCCTGGAGCCAGGCCTGGGGTTGGGGTCCGTGGGCGAGCGCCTGGTGGTCGGGCCTTCGCCCATGGGGTCCGGCCGGGCCCAGCCCGAACCGGCTACATGGGTTCGTCCCCCTGCAGGCCCACCACCCGTAGAGGGATCCAGAAGGGTTTGGTGCAATGTGGATTGGGCAGCAGACCAAGGCGGGGGCCTTGGCGGTCCGATCCTCGGTTACAGAAGTTGGCTCTTGGGACATGGAATGTCACCTCTCTGGCGGGGAAGGAGCCGGAGCTTGTGGAAGAGGCTGAGCGTTACCGGCTATATATAGTCGGCCTCACCTCGACACATAGTTCCGGCTCTGGAACCCTAGTCCTTGAGAGGGGTTGGACTCTCTCCTTTGCTGGAGTTGCTCCGGGTGAGAGGCGGAGGGCTGGGGTGGGCTTTCTGATAGCCCCCAGACTCTCTGCCTGTACGTTGGGGTTTACCCCGGTAGACGAAAGGGTTGCTTCCCTGCGCCTTCGGGTCGGGGAACGGGTCCTGACTGTTGTCTGTGCTTATGCACCGAACAACAGTTCAGAGTACCCACCCTTTTTGGAGTCCCTGGGACGGGTGCTGGACAGTGCCCCAACCGGGGACTCCATTATCCTGCTGGGGGACTTCAACGCGTTCATGTGGGCAATGACAGCGGGACCTGGAGGCGTGATTGGGAGGAACGGCCTGCCCGATCTGAACTCGAGTGGTGTTCAGTTATTGGACTTCTGTGCGGGTCGCAGTTTGGCCATAACTAACACCATGTTCAAACATAAGGATGTCCATCGGTGCACGTGGCACCAGGACAGCCTAGGTCGCAGGTCAATGATCGACTTTGTAGTCGTATCATTTGACCTGCGGCCATATGTTCTGGACACTCGGGTGAAGAGAGGAGCAGAGCTGTCAACTGATCACCACCTGGTGGTGAGTTGGATCAGATGGTGGGGGAAGACGCCGCGCAGACCTGGCAGGCCCAAACGAACAGTGAGGGTCTGCTGGGAACGCCTGGCGGAAGAACCTGTCCAGATGATCTTCAACTCCCACCTCCGGGAGAGCTTCAACCGCGTCCTGAGGGCGGAGGGGGACATTGAGTCCGAATGGGCCTTGTTCCGCTCTGCCATTGTTGAGGCGGCGGTTGCAAGCTGTGGCCGCAAGGCCGCTGGTGCCAGTCGCGGCGGTAATCCCCGAACCCGCTGGTGGACACCAGAGGTGAGGGGAGCCGTCAGGCTGAAGAAGGAGGCCTACAGGGCATGGTTGGTCTGTGGGTCTCCGGAAGCAGCTGACGGGTACCGGCGGCTGCGGAGCGCGGCGGCGGCAGTCGTGGAGGCAAAAACTCGGGCGTGGGAGGAGTTCGGTGAGGCCATGGAGGAAGACTATCGATCGGCTCCAAAGAGGTTCTGGCAAACCGTCCGGCGCCTCGGGGGGGAAGGCGGCAACTTGCTCACACTGTTTACAGTGGGGGCGGGGAGCTGCTGACGTCAACTGGGGACATTGTCGGGCGGTGGAAGGAATACTTTGAGGAGCTCCTCAATCCCACCAACACGTATTCCAGTGAGGAAACAGAGACGGGGGTCTCAGGGGTCGTCCAATTTCTGGGGCAGAAGTCGCCGAGGTGGTGAAACAACTCCGAGGCGGCGGAGCCCCGGGGGTGGATGAGATTTGTCCCGGATATCTCAAGGCTCTGGATGTTGAAGGGCTGTCTTGGCTGACACGCCTCTGCAACATTGCGTGGACATTGGGGGCAGTGCCTCTGGAGTGGCAGACCGGGGTGGTGGTCCCCATTTTCAAGAAAGGGGACCAGAGGGTGTGTTCCAACTACAGGGGGATCACACTCCTCAGCCTACCCGGTAAGGTCTACTCCAGGGTGCTGGAGAAGAGGGTCCGGTCGATAGTTGAACCTCGGATCGAGGAGGAGCAATGTGGTTTTCGTCCCGGACGCGGAACCGTGGACCAGCTCTTTACCCTCGCCAGGGTGCTGGAGGGCATGGGAGTTCGCCCAACCAGTCCACATGTGTTTTGTGGATTTGGAGAAGGCGACCGTGTCCCCAGGGGCATCCTGTGGGGGTGCTCCGGGAGTATGGGGTGGGTGGCCCCTTGCTAAGGGCCATCCAGTCCCTGTACCGAAGGAGCATGAGTCTGGTCGCGTGGCTGGCAGTAAGTCGGACCTGTTCCCGGTGAGGGTTGGACTCGCCAGGGCTGCCCTTTGTCACCGGTTCTGTTCATAACTTTTATGGACAGAATTTCTAGCGCAGCCGAGTGGTGGAGGTGTCAGGTTCGGTGATGGGAGGATCTCGTCCCTGCTTTTGCGGATGACGTGGTCCTCCTAGCTCCATCGAACAGTGACCTCCAGCTCTCACTGGGGCGGTTCGCAGCCGAGTGTGAAGCGGCTGGGATGAGAATCAGCACCTCAAGTCCGAGGCCATGGTCCTCAGCCGGAAAAGGGTGGATTGTCCACTCCAGGTCAGGGGAGGTCCTTCCTCAGGTGGAGGAGTTTAAGTATCTCGGGATCTTGTTCACGAGTGAGGGTAGGATGGAGCGGGAGATTGACAGGCGGATTGGGGCAGCGTCAGCAGTGATGCGGGCGCTTAACCGGTCCGTTGTGGTGAAAAGGGAGCTTGGCCAGAAAGCGAAGCTCTCGATTTACCGGTCGATCTTCGTTCCAACCCTCACCTATGGTCACGAGCTCTGGGTAGTGACCGAAAGAATGAGATCGCGAATACAAGCGGCCGAAATGAGTTTCCTCCGCAGGGTGGCTGGGCTCAGCCTTAGGGATAGGGTGAGGAGCTCAGACATTCGGGAGGGACTCGGAGTAGAGCCGCTGCTCCTCCACATCAAGAGGAGCCAGTTGAGGTGGTTCGGGCATCTGGTAAGGATGCCTTCCGGACGCCTCCCTTGGGAGGTGTTTCGGGCATGTCCAACCGGGAGGAGACCTCGGGGCCGCCCCAGGACACGCTGGAGGGACTACATCACCCGGCTGGCCTGGGAACACCTCGGGGTTCCCGCGGAAGAGCTGATGGAAGTGGCTGGGGAGAGGACTGTCTGGGCTTCCTTGCTGAGGCTGCTGCCCCCGCGACCCGGACCCAGATAAGTGGAGGACGACGACGACGACGACGACGACGAGATTGATCCGAAAAGCCCTTCTGTGATAATGGTGGACATAGGCTTTTCTAGCCCATTTTTGGGGGTGCTGAAGCACCCCTAAATTAAATCCCAGCACCCCTAAAATTTGAGAGATATATTTTTATTTATTTATTTTACTGTAAATCCTTTTTTAACAAGCTGGACAGAGGGGGTCAAATAAAAAGGGATGGTACAACCAAATAAGTTACTATAGCACCCTCTATTTTGGACTCTTTGGCTCTTCATGGTCAAGATGCAGACAATTTGTGGGCCAGAGCTGAATTTGAAAAAGTCTCAAGGATTTACTTAATCCTGTGAGGAAATAGGCACCAGCAGCAATTCCAACGGAACTTATGATTAAACCATGAAATTTCACTGTTTAAAATGTCGGTGTGACCAGGCCTTTAAAGTGTTGCAAGGAATGTGCATACAGAAACTAGCGCATGTCTGTAGTACATTTCTGAATGTACAGTACGTGGGATGCATGTTCACCTTTTTCTTCTGGATGACTTTCAAAGACTGTGCCAGTTGAGAGGAGTTTGGCGCAGCGTCCACTGGCAACAGAAGCAGAAAATTACAAGTCATTGTGGAGGGGAGACTGCTTGGCTCAGCCGTAACAAATTATTTACACTGAGTACGTATTACATAGTACTTTTGCCATCATTCACAGTCTCCCTTTTATAAACAAATCCTTATTCGTTGGTAACAAGTAAAATAATATAATAAGGGATGTTGTATGCTGTAAAGCCCTCTGAGGAAAATTGTGATTTGTGATATTAGGCTTTATAAATGAAATTGAAATTGAATTGAATATTTGTTTTTTTTAACCTGGTGTTCCCAGCTGTTATTGCCTGACTTATCAAAGAAGTCAGAGGGAGCATGAAAGGCATACTAAAACTTACTCTGACTCCCCACAGCCACTGCAAAGGCAGAAATAAAGATTGATATTAATCTGCCCAGTCGATCGATGAGGGAGCAGTGCTGAGCTCCTCTTAGAATATCACAAGCTCATTTACAACAGAGTGGGAGAGACAGAGAGAGGAAGAGGAAGAGGAAGAGGGGGCATGAGACAGATCATTTGGCATCTGTCCAAGGATGTTTATGTTAATTCAGAGTGGCCCATCGGTAGAGGGCTGCTGGTGACTGTATTGTTAATGAAATGGAAAAGAATGAAAGCTTTATTAATTATCTGTAATCTTCTGAGGGTGATTTCTGTATAAAGAAGAGTAATCCTGAGCTTGTTCCATCAGTAGGAAGAATTTTAAAGGAATTTGCCTCAGTTATGCATGTGCCCAATGAAAAAGCTCAAATTCAATACCAGTGCCTCATGCATATAATGTCGGCAACACTACAAGTACCATTTGAGAGCTACGATTTTGGAGACATCAGAAACATCAAAAAGCGAATGTTGAAGCTACAGTTGGAGGCCTGCCTGATCTCCCAGGGACTGACTTTAATCTTTACACAGCCTGTTTATACCAAAGATGGCTTGAGCCAAAAAACATCCCTACAATACTTTATTCTTTGTGACGACCTGAGGCTTGTAAGTAGTTTTATGCTCCAATCGTTAAAATCTTACATTTTTTTTTACAGGCTTACTATTGGCCATACATTAAAGATACGGTCTTGCACTCTCAGAAGTACAACAAAATACACACATCAATGGGCATGCAGGCTTGTGAGCACACACTTACACACTCACATACACAGAGAAACACATGACATACTTCTCAGCTTCTTTGACCGCAGGACAGCTGTAAAAACAGATTATTGATTGTAAGAGAGGGTAGCAGAGATCTTAGAAACGTAGCTGAATTGTGCCTCTGATAATGGGATCTCTTCAAGTTCCACTCCTGTAGAATGGCCTCCAGCAGCGTTCTGCCCAGCTCCCATACGCTTTACTCTACTTTTGTCTCTCCAAAATAATCCACTAGGCCTCCAGGAGAACTGAATAACAGTGCTGAGTTAGAGCTCCCAACCTTTCAGGAGTGGATATAAAGACTTGGTGGGATAGTGCTGCAAGTCAAATGATACCATGTGTATTTATATAATTTGTGGTCCTACTAGGAGCCGATGTGTGTTTGAGCCAGAATTGTCTGGGAGGGGCTAGTTAGTTATTTGTCTGGTGAATGTAATGAATGGACTTGTGCTTTTACAATACTTGTCACATTACCTATTCACATACTGCTGGCTGAGACTATCATACTGCTACTTACTTAAATTTTCACAAACAGTCACACACTGATTGCACAGCCATTGGGGGTACAGTATATTGCCCAAAAACATGCAGACTGGAGGTGCTGAAGATTGAACTGCTGCAGATTGAATTGCCAGTCAGTACATGACCTGCTTTAGCTTCTGAGCCACAGCAGTGGGGGGGTCACTGCTCCATTCAAAGGGGGGTAATGAACAATACTGTGAAAAGTGTACACGTGGTGAGTGCTAGAAAATAACAATAACATAATGCATGAATTGAAAGTAGACATAAGGCAGTAGACACAGCTCATTTCATTTTCAGTTACAAAAGTGCACTCAGCTGAGTGCAGATCTCTGCCATGCAGCCCCTAAGCTGATAGCAGCCACAAATCTTTTAATTCCAGCAGTTGCACCACAGTGTGTTTCAGAAGTGTCCCAGAAGCTAATAAAAACATATGCCACATATTTTTTTAAGGAGCCACAGTGCGTTGCACACAGCAGACCAATTTCTCCTGCTAACAGGTATAACAAGTGAAATATAGATACGACGTAGCATTATTATGAAGATGAATGTATTCTAATACAAATGCAGCCACTTCAGATTTCCCACGCCATCCAAAAGCCTTCCGGATGCCTGCCAACTTACAGCCAAATACCATTCCCCCCAACCTTTCTGGGGGTGTGCCTAGATGACACTGTAACACGCCCATTTATTCAATTACAAGGTGTCACCATGAGATGGTGCTTCCCTCACAGAAACGCAAAAACTAACAAAGGTTTAGAGGCGCTTGTACCTTACCTAGTAGTATTTCAATTCTATGCTACAGTATTAATCTACTCCACTGTCTCAGATGTGAATATTACACTTTAATTGCACTACTTTTATTTTAAAGATTTAGTTTGGCCTATTAGTTACAGTCTTTTGTACAACAATATAAATTTGAGAGGCTGGCCGAGGGCCCCAAGAGCTCAACAAAAAGCCTTCCAGAATTGGGAGGCAAACTGGGGACACCTGTCTGAAACAGTGTCCTGGGGAATTCCATGGAGGCGGAACACATGGAGCATAAGAAAGTTTGCAGTTTCTAAGGCTGAGGGAAGTTTAGGCAGAGGTACAAAATGGACTGACTTGGAAAAACGATCAACAATGGTAAGTATAACTGTATTACAGTCTGAGGGGGGTAAACCAGTAACAGAGTCTACAGCAACATGTGACCAGGGTCAGTGAGGTATGGGTAAGGGACGGAGGAGGCCAGCTGGAGCACGGTGAGATGACTTGCTGCGGGCACAAACGGAGCAGGTTGAGACGAACTCTCTGGTGTAGGCCACCAGAATTTCTGCTGGAGCAGAGCGAAGGTCCTATGGTAACCAGGACGGCAGGCCAACTTGGACGAATGACACCACTGGAGCACAGGTGACCTCACTGTGGGCGGAACAAAAAGCCGATCTCTTGGGCAGTGCTCAGGAAGCGGATGTCCCTGGAGGGCATCAAGGACCACCTGCTCAATCTCCCACCTGGCTGCTCCGACCACGCGGGAGGATGGGACAATGGTCTCCACAGGGGCCTCCTCAACTGGGGATGAAAACTGGTGGGACAAGGCGTCAAGCTTGGTGTTCTGGGAACCAGGGCGGTAGGTAAGGGTGAAGTTGAATCTCCCCAGGAAGAGTGCCCACCAAGCCTGACGTGGGTTCAACCTACGAGCAGAGCGTAATTAGGCAAACATTTTCTTAAGGTTATCAAATGCGGCTTGGGCCGCTGGAGACTACACAAAAGCTTTTTTTACTGAGGTCAACTGAGTGAGTGGAGCTGCCAGCCTACTATAGTTCTTAATAAACCGTCTGTAGCAGTTGGCAAACCCCAAAAACCTCTGAAGGTGCTTGCGAGTGGCGGGAACTGGCCACTCCACGACGGCCTTGATTTTGGTCAGATCTGGTTTAATTTGGCCTTGTTCAATGATAAAACCCAGGAAAGAAACTTGACACACTGAACTCACATTTCTCTGCTTTAACATAGAGCTTATTTTCCAGCAACCTCTGCAACACAGTTCTGACATGTAACACATGTTCGTCCACACTCTTGGAGAAGATCAGAATATCATCAAGATAAACAAAAACAAATCGATTTAACATGTCTCGGAGTACATCATTAATTAAGGCCTGGAAAACTGCAGGTGCTTTAGTTGGCCCAAAAGGCATTACCTGATACTCAAAGTGACCAAGGTGAGTATTAAATGCAGTCTTCCACTCGCCCCCCTCCCTAATTCTCACCAAGTGATATGTGTTCCTCAAGTCCAGTTTGGTGAAAATTACAGTCATAAAAGGGGCCGACTGCTGAGTCAATGAGAAGAAGGGGATACTTGTTTTTAACTGTAATGTCATTCAAGCCTGTATAGTCTATACATATATATATATATATCTTCTCAACAAAGAAGAATCCAGCCCCCAGAGGAGATGATGAGGGACGAATTAGGCCGGTTGACAGCGAGTCCTGGGTGTATGTCTCCATGGCTTCCTTCTCGGGCTTGGAGAGGTTACACAGCTTCTTAGTAGGGAGAGGAGAACCAGGGAGCAGGTCAATGGCACAATCATAAGGTCTGTGTGGAGGTAATGTGAGTGCTCTGTCCTTACTGAAAACGTAAGTCATGATACTCACTGGGGACAGCTGATTAATCAGTCTCCTCAGGGTGGCTTGGGGAGATGGAAACGCTGGTGGGTATGGCTGAGTTTGCACGACAAAAACCACTCCAGTTAGCTATGGAAGCAGTGGACCAGTCAATTAGTGGGTTATGAGTCTTGAGCCAAGGTAGCTCTAATACAACAAGTGACATGGGTGATGACATGTGACATACAGTTCTATTTTCTCATGATGATTACCAGAGAGAGTCAGTGAGATGGGTTCAGTTTGGTGGGTAACTCTGGCTAACTGCCTGCCATCAAGTGCTAGAACATCCTTGAGTTCAGGAAGCGGTACAATGGGAATATTAGCCTGGCTAACGAGTTCATAATCAGTGAAACTATCATCAGCCCCTGAGTCTACCAAAACTTGAATGGGTAAGGTGTCATGTGACCAGCGTAGCATACCTTGGACGTGGATGCGTTTGGAGGGGGTTGGGGTAGAGGAAGTGTGGCTCACCAGTGCCCCCCTGTTGGCTGATGAGCCTGCCCTTTAGGCAGACCCGGACACTTGGCCAGGGGATGGTCTTCCTGGCCACAGTAGAAGCACAAACCAAGGCAGAAACGACGTTGCCTCTCAGCTGGAGTCAATCTGGCTCAACCCAGCTGCATGGGCTCCTCAGCGTTGGGATATGGTTGTGCGGTATCCTCAGGGGGACTGTGGGAGACTCTCAGGGAGGTTGAGGGCAGTGAGCGGGAAAGCTGCTTTTGAGGACTAGCAGCAGGGGAGAAGAAACTGGCCCTCTGCCTCTCTGCCCTCTCACTACGTCTTTCCCTGAGTTTATTATCGGGTTGAGTAGCCAGCTGAATAAGCTCCTCCAATGACTTAGTTTCATCCCTGGCAGCTAGCTCGTTGTTTATCTCTTCAGACAACCCCTTTAAGAACACTCCCTGAAAAGCTGCCTGATCCCACCCACACTCTGCAGCTAAAATATGGAAATCAAGTGCATACTGGGAAACTGAGTTCCTTCCCTGGCTCAGTGACAATAACCGTCTGACTGCTTCTTTACCCTTAACAGGGTGATCAAAAACCCTACGCATCTCAGAAGTGAAGGCTTGGAAATCTGAACACAAGGAAGGGTTATGGTGGGAGATGGCTAACGCCCAGGTGGAGGCTTTATCAGCACACAGACTCATGATAAAAGCTATTTTAGATTGATCTGTGGAATATGTAGCTGGCTGCTGACTGAAGACAAGTGAGCATTGGTGTAGGAACTGAGAGCATGAACCTAGATCACTAGTATACCTGGTAGGGATTGGGATGAAGGGCTCACGAGGCACGGGAGACGGAAGAACAGGTGGTGCTGGTGGAGGTGGAGGACTGCCGGCGGTCGTGATGCTGGTGAGTTGGGTTGCCACATGGTCCAGCTGTCCATCAAGCAGCGTCACATTGGAGGTGAGCTGTTGGAGAGCCTCCATGACTCTCCTGAGTGCGGCCTCATGTTGACAGAGGACAGAACCTGTTTCAGCTGCTCTGCGGGGTCCATGTTGGCCAGATAATTATGTTAAGGGGCTGTAGTCTGGACCAACAATAGCAGGAGACTGAAAGTAGTTTCAAAAACTTTAATAGCTCCAAAAACCAGGAAAATGCAAAAAGTCAAAAACACACAAAAGGAGAAATAACCCAGGTGGTGGTGCCAGGAGGCAGGCAAAAACAGTGAGGCACACTCTAGATGGGAGCAGAAAAAACATGCGTGTTAGTCTAGCACAGCTCAAGCAAGGACTCACCAACAGAAGACAAAAAATGACTCTAGAAGAAGAACTGAACATTAGCTCTACCGAACAGGATGGAATTATCTGGCAGAGTGGTGAAGTCAAGACCAGGCTTATGTAGAGGTTGGTGATTAGTTGGTGATGCCAGACAGATGTGCTTCATCTGAGTCTGAAGAGATTGGCCAGCCACGCCTCCTGCCACACACATGCAACTGAAAATACAAAGGGGAGGAGGAGAGCAGAGGAGCCAAAAACCCAGACAGTTGGACTTAGTGGAGAAGAATGTGTTGGTTATCCAGAGGTCATGGTCATGAAAGTCTGTATGTACAGGCGTTCTGTGTCAGGGATCTAACTGACAGTGGTCTGAGGCTTTTCATAAAACTCATCCATAGATGTTCTGTTCACAGGGCCTGAAGAGGTTGACAGGCAGAGAGAGAGGATTGAGGTTGTATCTTGAGATGGTGTTTCAACTGAAGACAGTAGGGAGATTTTTGCCTCAAATCCAATGCCATGCAGTCCATGTTCCTTTGTTTCCTTTCCCTGCCAGAAAAATGTCTAGTCCTTTTTTCTGAGGCTGCCAGTGTATGGAAGTCTGGTCTCCTGCAGTGCAGCAACGTCAATGCTGAGCCTCTTAAGCTCCTAGTTGATCATGGCCATTCTCCTGGCATTCTCAACCTATTGTGGATCATTTGAGAGGCTATGGCACAATTTTCTGATGATCCAGCTTGCTAGCCACAAGATTGGTAGTTTTCTTTTTGTTCCTTCATTGCCATGTGTAGATTTGTATAGTCTGCTCTTCAGTCTTTCCCCTTAACTCCAAGCATCCATTGATGCAAGGAGATTGTGACGTGTTAGCACCTGAATGGCTGGGGACTCCGATAGCTGGCTGGTGGCCTTTTATTATGGCCAGCCTAAGGAACACGTGCAATATTCATGCTGTCTAATCAGCATCTTGATATGCCACACCTGTGAGGTGGGATGGATTATCTCGGCAAAGGAGAAGTGCTCACTAACACAGATTTTAGACAGATTTGTGAACAATATTTGTGAGAAATGGTGTTTTGTGTGTATAGAAAATGTTTTAGATCTTTGAGTTCAGCTCATGAAAAATGGGAGCAAAAACAAAAGTGTTGCGTTTATATTTTTGTTCAGTGCATATATGTATAGCACATTATTTACCAAACAGTGCATAGAGACATCCAGCATGATGTGTTTTAATATGATTTTCCTGGATACAGCAGAGGTAGCATGCTAAGTTAATTGAATCTGGCCATAATCTGTGCCTTTCTCCTGTTCCATTTTCCCCCATTTCCACAGTCTCCAGACAGTTCCGTGCTGAGGCCCAGTGGGGAGCTTTAAATTTAAGTGGTGCTAAATATTTACAAGGGAAAAGGGTATTAATTCATATTTTACTGAAAAAAGTATGCTCCTAGTCCTGGCTCCAGGATGGTACTAAGAAAATAGAGATAGAATGAGTTAGAAACAGGATGAATGAGCATGCAGGAGTCAACGTTTTAGTTTGTTTGAGAGGGTGGACAAAATTTGCACTGAGTATGAATCACAGTGGGTGTGGGACTGTGTGTCTGCATGTAGAATTAACCTTTTAAAAATGGACCTCCCACAGACGGCCGTAGAAGATCATTGTTTAAATAGATAAATAGATCTAAAATAAGAAGCAGAATAAACCAGAATAAACCATAATCATTGTTTTTGCAGCTGAAAGCTAAGGTTTCTCCCTACCATTTCATCACATTGTATGCTCTTAATGGCATTACTGTGATGGGTTAAGTGTGGTGCAAAATTGTGTGGTGGCGCCAGAAGAATTAATGATCAATCTATCGCAACACCTTTACACTCTGTTCACAAAAATGAGCATATCACAAAACTAAATAATGTACATAGTTCAAATTACTCATGGAGCACTAAGAATATGTTTTGTTTATAAATCAGAATAAGTCAGATTTTTGTATTTTTTAATGACACAATTTTTAATGACACTTTTATCAATTATTATGATTTACTGACTTATGTAACATTTTAGTTTAGGTACATATTTTAGGGATATGAAACATTTGAAGGTACTCCAAGAAATGACCTCAGAGTAAGCAAAAATACCAATGTAGGCCCATGTCTTTTTATTTTCACAGTCTGTTTTTCAAATAGAACAGATACAAACACAGAAATATTTGGTAAATCCAATAGTGACACAACAAAAAAGTAAGTAGTAAGAAAAATAAAAACAATACAAAACCTATGACAAGACAAATATTACAAACTGAGTCAGTACTCAAAACAAGACAAAGAAAAAAATATATAAAATTAAAGCTGCGAGCAGCATTGGGTGGGACCTTGGCCTCACGCCATTTCGGCCTCCAGCCCACGTAGACAGTTAAAGACAAAAGTTTTAGGCCTAGTCCACACGGACCTGTGTACTTCTGACACCGAAGTTTTTCAGGCTCCAGTTTCCAAAAAAGATATGATATCCACAAAAACACGCAAATCCGGCTACCAAGTAATGTAATACACATGCTAAAGCAGTAGGTAGCGATGTAACTTCTAATGGAAAGGTCATTTTAACCAATGAGAAGTCAGAGTCAATACCGGAATAGGGCACAAGAGGATCAAACTGCAGACCTCCAGCGTGAAGCCGCTTCCGGTGCAGGCTCCCGTCTCAAGCCTACCTCCAGTGTGAGGCCGGTTGGGACAGGAAGTGCGCACAAGAAACTTCAAAATAAAATCACGTTATCGATTTTGGAAGAGGCAACTTCGTCGTGGATTTATATTTAATTAATCAACATTGTAATGTGAAAACCATTAGTTTCTTAAATGTAGAACACTTTTGATGTTGTCTATCCTTTATTTGTGGAAATTCCAAAATAACCTTTAACCTGCTGCATCTAGTTATAAACTTTTAACCTAAGAAAAACCTAACCTTTAACCTAAGAAAGACATGTGTTTGGTCAACCTGGAGTCCCTCTGAAGAGGAGTAGTTACATGAAAACATCAATCAACATGCTAACAGTATGTATATTTGTTCAGAGCCTTAATAGCTCATGTATAACATTTATTTAAGGTAAATGCCTTATTTTTTTTTATTTCTATTGAACTAAATGATTCCACTCAGGTCTTCAATGATATACTTTACACCAGAAGATCTTAAAAAGATTGAGGCCAATCAGATTTTCATCTATGCTTAAATATAAAAATGTAAGCATTTAGGGAGGAGAGGAATAGATAAAACTGTAGTCATTTTCTTGAAATGCACTAACTCACCTGTGATCTTCATGGTATAATTAAAGGAAATTATTATGGCAGGCCTAAAAGCAATTAGGAAAACAGATAAAAGTACACCTTTTCACTCTGTTCTATTCAGCCTTTTATTGAACATCATACAATATCGATATATTGCCCATCCTTATTATCCTACTCCATTTCACATTCAGTGTAGGTCATGTATCCTCTCTTGTCATTGACCTCTTCGCAAAAGATCCACGTCTTCCATTTTGTGGAATTTGAAATGGTCCAGGATTTCTTCTGTCTCCTGGTCATCGAGATGGCAACGTTCGTTTTCATCCCAAAGCCTTCTGTAGTGCCTCAGAACCTCTGCCAGTTCTTCCTCTCCCATAGTGAGGACACAGGGAAACTCCACCTTTCAATACACAAAGGCAAATTATACAAAACAATACAGTACGATACAATACTACAATAATGTTTGCAGTTTAACTTGATTGGATACTGCATATGTTTTTTTATGGAAGGCAATTAAGATAAGTGTTAAATTTTTATAGTAAGGTTTGTGGTTTGACTATATCTGTGCTTTTAATTATTTTAACATGCAATATTGTCTTTGCTAGTGTGGGATAAAATGGAGTGGTGCATCTACATAACACAAAAAAGTAATGTTAAGTTCAATGTATATTTTTATTTCAGTCGGTAAAAGTGTAGACCATGTGAAGTGAATTATTAAACAGCTTTGTACTAATTGTGATGTTAGATACTGTAACTATGTGACGTAACTTTGGAGAGAGTGAAAAGTGTCATCTCAGTAACACCGCGGCACAAATGCGCCTCGTAAAACATAATGCCTCGTTTATGACAGATAACACTACACAAATGCAAACATCGTAATACCTATATGATAACCTGTCGACCCACTGTTTGATTTATCAACGGCTTCGTCAGATATAATGCACACGACCAGGAGGAGGGTCAGCAAAACAGCGGAGAAGTGACCGGACTTGCAGATATGCTAATTGATGCAATTTAGCCTATAAATTGATAAAAGTCATATTTTGATCAACGTTAGGCTATGTCTCAAATAAATTAAGAAATAAACCCCTTTGCGTCGGGTTTCCATTCATCCTGTCAGGGTTTATTTCTCCACAACAACCTCCTCACTCAACATTATCCCTTACTTAACACAGCTCACCAACATATTGGTATGTAATGTATTCGGTAGTTTGGGTGCAGAGGGCGGCTAGTTCAACTGCAAACATAACTTGTGCATCGTCATTTTTTGGATTTACCGTCAGAACTGTAGGTTGTCCATGTGTTTTACACAGGTTTCACAAAATGTCGGAGTCTCCTTCTTCTTCTTCTTCTTCTTCTTGTTAAAATCCCGGAGTCCCTCAGGAGGCGTAAAAAAAGTTTGTTATTTCTGGGCCTCACACTGGAGGTAGGCTTGAGACTGGAGCCTGCACCGGAAGCGGCTTCACGCTGGAGGTCTGCAGTTAGTGTGGAAAAAAAAAAACAACCCGATCCACAAAAATAGCACAACCTAATTCAACGGCAGAGGCGCTTGAACGACCAACTACACTACCACAAAAGCAGTGACGGGCCTGCAAACAGAGGTCCGACCCGGCCAGATCCAGAACCTCCGTTGGCAGGCCCGTCACTGCTTTCGTGGTTGTATTTTATGCATATGATATCGATTTTGTATCTTCACAGATACCCCCCATTCAAATTAAAGCATAACTGATTTGAGTAAAGGCACGAGAGAAAATCTGGGTATATAAACTGTTGGTTCTTCAGTTGGCAGTTACACCTAGAGTAAAGCTACTGAAGACCAGCAAAATCACTGTTTGTTTTCATTTATTCTTTCAGGTGGGTAAATGTCATCTAAGCACCTTCAGATTTTTTAAGTAGTGTACCCTTAATGGATAACGTGTTTATATTGTTTCTACTGTGCTTCTGTAAAGTAAGGTAACTGCATACGAGTGGATGCAACCATCACTAATGCTAGCGTAGCTCCTCAGGGATTTAAGCTGTTATTACTTTAATTTTGACAATCTAACCTGTGACAACACATTAGCTAAGGTTGTGAAGACTGTAACTGTTGGTAGCTGTTGTTGATTTTGTTTGAATATGTTGAATTGTAATTTTATGGGTTATTGTTTGTCGGACTATTGAGCTAAGCTAACTAACGCTAATGTCAGCTGTCACTTGTTACCATAGCAACGGTAGCCATTCACATACGGGTAAGAGTGCAGAGTGCAGAATCAAGTTTCATTGTAAATATAGTTAAGATACATTGTATTTAACACAGGATGTGGGATTTTAGTAGTTAGTAAACTTTTAGAAAAGAGCTATTTACCGTCGCTCTGACATCAAACAAGGGCGACAGGTAATAACATACTGCAGTTATCCTATCGACATGCAACTGCTGGCACCGGAGTCTTCCAGAAACTTCACCCTGGACTCCAGTTTCAAAGAAACGCGGTTTGGGGGGCCCAAAAGTGCCGAACCTTGCATGTGGCTAAACAGCCAAATCGCATAGAATAATACACGGTTTCAGAAGTACATGGGTCCGTGTGGACTAGGCCTTAGACAATTTTAGACCCCTCTCCACTCTAGCTCACAGCTTGCTAAAACTTTAGATTTTCATAGGATATAACTTTGAAGAGCTAAAGTCGGTCCCCTGGTGCTATACTGTGGCTATGTGTAGTTATGTGGTTCCTTTGCCGCTAAGGAGAGGTGCAATTGAATGCGAGAGGATGATAAATCACTCAATAGACCTCTGAACAATTGGTCCCCCTCACTTCTGAAATGATGGCTACACCCCTGCTGAGTCCGTCACTCAGAGGGAGAGACAAGCTGTGTTAGAGCAGGCAGATGGAGTTGGCTTTGAAATCGTCAATCTGAGCATACCAGCATAGAGATACACTCGTCCCAAATGCAGACATATAGGTTTTTATGTTGATGGAGTCAGAAATTTGATCTTGATCACTAGTGGAACAAGTGTAGGTCACAGCTGACAATTTCTCCACATTTGCTCATGTTAATTTCAAAGGCACTAGCTCATTTCCTGTTGGATTTAGGTAAGGGGTGTCAGTGCGTGATTTGTAGGTCTCGGGGAGACGAACAAGCCAGTTTTAGTTTGATCTTTCTACGACATTCCTACGGGTTGCAGTGGCCATTTTAGTGTGTCTAAGTGGCGTGAAAATTGTCAAGAGGTTTTGTGACATGTCACCTTTAAAGTCCATTCTCACTGAGGGCGAATATGGGAGAAAGGTTGATAAACCTCGTTTCACAGCACCCCATCCTTTTTGATAAAAGACGGGATGGCAGGCCATTGTCCAGCTTGGGGGTGGCGGTGAGAGTGATAAGTGCTAAAGAAAGTTGATGTTGATGCTTGTTAAACGTTAGCTTGCTAGTTCGCTGCCGCTGCTGCTGCTACTTGGTCCATGTTCACCCACACCCATTCACACTGTGCAGAATTAGAAAAAAATGCGAAATTCCGCACCACGTCCGCACTGCGCCTGTGTGTTTGGTTTAAACGTGAAAAAGTGCTGTGCCAATATTCCGCAAATCCGTCCCGCATTTCCGCATCGCAGCAGTGAGAGTGAACCTTTAAGAGGGCATAAAATGCAAACTGAACAACTTTGTCATTACTCGAACAGAGGAACTGTTTAGCAGGACTTGGCCTGTCATGTCTGCATGTTTGAAGTCAATACTATAAATGGTGTAGGAGTAGATATTTTTTGAGAATTTAGAGAATTTTTGTAAAAATGGCCTTTCTACGACATTCCTATGGGCCGCAGTGGCCATTTTACTGTGTCTAGGTGGCGCTAGAGAGCCAATTTTCACACTTTAGGGGTTCATTTTTTCATTGTATCAACTTTCTCGCCCGTCCTGACATGTGTGCCAATTTTGGTGAGTTTTTGAGCATGTTTAAGGGGTCAAATTCCAGCTCAAAGAGACGGTAGAAGAAAGAATAATAATAAACGCAGCAAAAACAATAGGGACTTCGTCCTTCGGCCGAGGTCCCTAATTAAAGCTGCAAGCAGCATTGTGCAGGACCTCAGACTCTCGCTGTTGGCTTCCAGCTCACGTAGACAGTGTGAATTAGCCTATTTGTAAGAGTTGAAATGTCGATAAAACAAGCAACGTCAATAGAATGCAAGGTCATTTTTGGCAATGAACCCATGACTTAGGAGTAGAACTTTGATGGCTTCTGAAAACCAAACTACGGATGACATCAATCAATCAATCAATCAATCAATTTTATGTATAAAGGCTGATATCACAAATCACAGTTTGCCTCACAGGGCTTTACAGCATACAACATCCCTCTGTCCTGAGGACCCTCACAGCAGATAAGGAAAAACTCCCTTTAACAGTAGAATAACAGTGGAAAAAAAACGGTAGAAACCTCAGGAAGAGCAACTGAGGAGGGACCCCTCTTCAAGGACGACAGATGTGCAATAGATGACGTACAGAACAGATCAACGTAATACATTAATCAGACAGTGGGTGGGTGTGGCAATGCGGGAAACCATATGAAGGTCTGTCAACAAAAACAGCTCACAGAAGAAACCATCTCATGAAACCATGACATAGTAAAGATGGACAGGGCAAACAATGGGATACACACTAGAGAGAAAAATAATGTCAGGAACTGTATGAGATTATCGTACATTATCAAATTATACATATATATATATGTGTGTGTGTGTGTGTGTGTATACATATATATATATATATATATATATATATATATATATATATATGTTGTGCAAGTAATATGTTAATATGTGCGTGTTTGCACCTGTGCCATTAGGTTTACTGCTTCTGACAAATGGGCAAACACTGTATCTAATGCTTTATATAATGCATGTTGCTCATGGAAGGGCAGCATGGCTTGATAGCCATTGGCTTACAAGACTTGCTCGCTTGCTCTCTGATTTCTTGATGCTGAGAAGATGTTGAGTTAATATTTCATTCTTTACAGCAATATTCATTCATGTGTAATGATGTCGTACTGGTTATTAATTAGTGTTAGAAAACTAGTTCTTCATTATCAAGCTTTGCATTGATTTTTACTTTCTGATCAGTTAATTTTTACTTTCTGATCAGTTAATTGTTCTTTAAAATGTCAGAATATTGTATTAAAAAGAAAAATAAATAAACTGCATTTAGCCAAGCCCAAGGTGAGGCCTTCAAATGCAGGTTTTGTTGCAACCATCAGCCCAATCAACAATTTGACCTGTTATGCTTTTTGGGATTTTCTCTCTTCTTTAGTGTGTTGTATAGCATTTTTCTGCCTCTATAAGGTCTGTTAAGTAAAAAAAAAAAAAGTCCAGGCTAAAGGGAGTTCCGTCTCCCCACAGACACACACCTACGGACCTGCCTGATACAGCTCGTTTGAATTTCCTGCTATTATTCCCGGGAAAGTTATTTCATAACAATTTCCAATTAGCATCGCACACAGTGCCCGCCTGCCAGCCACTGAGCCGCATCCCCAAACACAGTTTGAACCGTTGAGGAGCTGTTGAGGGAAACGCCATGTCTAGGAGACACTGCTTTCTTCATGTGACCAAAAATCACCCTTGTTTGGACTGCCGAAGGACAAAGGAACAAAGAAGAAGTGGTTGGGATTTATTTTTGATACAATTCCTCCACAATATACAACCCGGACATTAGGACTGCTTCACAAACTGGCAAAAGATAACTGCTAGATTTTCATTGCAATTACTGCTGAAAGATGGGGCAGTTCCCTTTGTTGGACAAATCTGGAAATTCAGGATCACAACCTGTACGTATGCTTTATGAGTTGTGAATTTGTTGTGTAAAAACAAACTAGGAAGCTGCTACTGAGTGTTGAAGTGTGGAGTAGATGGCTGTAGGAGCTAACATTAGGCTGTGCACCCAGTGCTTAGCTGTAGGCCTAGGCTAACTGGCTAAACAAAGCTATTGTTTTAAAATATTTTTGCTACTCGGTGTTAGATTGGTAGCTGGGTGGTGTCAGTAAGATGAATTTAATGAATGAATTGTGGAGAATCAAACAGAGCTAAGATGTGCAACATATTCATATTGACAAAAGTTGAAACATTTGTATGTGTCGTGCCCAATCTAAGCAGCTACTGCCGCTAGCTTGAGCAATTAGCCAACAGACAGCAATCAGACCTGCATGTATTTGTCAAAATGTGTGGCTGTACTCGGAGTTTGAATGTGAATTGGCTTTTATCGTAGGTTTTACGGAAAATGTTAGTTTACTTGGAGATCTGTTACATGGAGACCGTTCACTATATCGTAACTAAACATTGAAATTAGTCTGAGTTTTACAGCAGAGGAGGGGTGGGTGTGTGTGTGTGTGTGTGTGTGTGTGTCTACATGTGTTTGAATACGTATGTTTGGTCTGCTGAATTTACAGGGAGGGGAAAACACTGTTTAGCATTATAGATGTTGTCTAGGGATGGGTACCGAAACCCAGTTCTAAACTTGAGCATAGTAATGATAAGCTCTGACAGTATGCTCATTTATCGGTACTTTTACACATTTTGGTTTAATTCGTTCTCAGAAATGTCATAAGAAAAAAAGCAAACAAAAGATTCTCAACGCAATTTTGTAATTCGGTTTACATTTCCGAAAAGGAGTGGGAGGAAGTACATACTTATTTAATCCCACCCCCTATCCATAAATCCATTTTTTGTTAATTAACTAGCTTCCCATTACAATAAACATGAACTTTTCCTTTCAATTAACAAAGTCTTACAAAATATTTCAAAACATAAATTCACAGTCAACATATACCAAATTACAATTTTACAAAAGAAATGTGAGGTAATCTAGGAAAATAACTAGCACCATAAATAAATAAGGCAAACAATATACAAATATACTGCTAAGGATTGTTGTGACTGTACCCTTTGAAAATCATTTCTTTATATCTTTTTTTAAATTGCCTCATGTTTGGACATTTCTTGAGCTCCCCATCAAGACTGTTCCATAACTTTACTCCCCAAACAGAAATACAAAAACTTTTCCTGGTCATACGAAAACTTGGGGTTTTAAAATTGAATAGCCCTCTTAAATTATAAATTCCCTCTTTTTGTGTAAACATGTTTTGAATATTTGCTGCTAGTAAATGTTTTTTTGCCCTAAACATTATTTGTGGTATTTGATAATTGATCATGTCTTCCAGTTTTAATATATGTGCCTGTAACAATAATGGCTATGATCCTGATATCCAGCTTTGTGAATGCAGTGTATTGCTCTTTTTTGAAGAATGATTAATGACTGTAGTGTAGTTTTGTAAGTGCTGCCCCAGACCTCTGCACAGTAACTAAGATATGGTAAAACCAGTGAACAGTACAGAATGTGGAGTGATTTGTGATCCCGATGATGCTTCCATTAGTGTCTGAGTGAGTAAAATGCACGCACACATAGACCGCGGAACCAGGGGGGCCATGGCCCGGGTAACTTTTGTACTCTGACATAGAGGGCTGCATTGGGACCCAGCGGGACCCAACGCAAATAGATCCACACTCCACCAGTTGGTGGCAGTAATGGGCCAATTCGCTGTTTGCCAACCGCCATTAAACAGTAGAAGAAGAAGAAAAACAATAAGAAGAAGATGTAGCCTAGCGACGGGATGTCAACACAGGAACTTGGTGCACATGCATGAGCGTTTCCACTCCATATTTATTCATAAATGGACGAATATGCCCTGAACCAGCTTTCATACCAATTTGCCGCTTGCTCCACCTGTCTGTCTGTCTGTCTGTCTGTCTGTCAGCTCCATCTGTCATGAGACAAACATGAAAGAAGACGTGCAGTTTATTGTGTTTCACCGGCGACGAGCTCTCATTACGAGCGACTATTACGCACGTCTGCGCGCTCTTTATAACTCACTGTGTGAACCTATGTTGCATAATAAAGATTTGCCCCCTCGTAATTTTTAACCGCTCCCTCAGTAACTTCATCCTGGCGCCGGGCTTGCCTTAACCTCAATCACTGCGTGATTATATAAAGGTAGAAAAATAGCCTAAATAAATACAGAGGAGGAGAATAGAATATGAAACAGCCTTTATTTCATTTAAAACTAAATGAAAACAACGAAATAGGAGCGCTATTCTTGACCAGTGCGTCAAAAGACATGCAGGCATGCATGCAATAGCCTATAAAATGACGTGTTTTCTCCTGCGGGATGGGAGAAGACACAAAATCAATGCATCTCTATTATTGTGCAGGCATAAATTCTCAGAGTTTTGCGGGAGCGGGCGGGAGTGGACATACACATTGCGGGAGCGGGCAGGAGTGTAACACACACGTTGCGGTTGCGGGCGGTAATGGTCAGAAATTCAGCGGAGCGGGCAGGAGCGTGATGAAGAAAACAGTCCCGCGCAGGGCTCTACTCTGACAAACTATATGAATAAGAGCCTAAGTTGTGGCCTATCTGTGTTTTTACGAGCCAAGTCACCACACACCTTCACTCACTCTCACCAACTGCTGCCGATAAAAAAAAACTCCCACTGACTGCTGCATATTGATTTGATATTAGTGTGCCTATCAAGTGCATTGTTTATCAATACATCATGCATGAGCGTCGCGAGCTAAAGGCGGGCACCTGCGCCGGCTGCATCTGGGAAAATGAAGAGACAGAAGTCGATATCTGATTTTCTTCAAGTAAACAGAAAAAACAAAATGATCAAATTACTCCAGCTTCCACTGTGGCCTCATCTGTGCCTTTATGTGTAAATAGGCTTGGCCTGTTGTGTGTGAATGTTAGAGTGGGATCAGAGGGGTTAATCTGAGCAAGCATGTGTTCGTGTTCATGCGTGTACTGTAGATGTGACTGTGTGGCGTCGGAATAAAAAAAGTGCTCCGCAACGTCAGTAATATTGTCTGTTTCAATGCATATGCCCCCCCACCCCCTCCGCGTGACTTGAAATTATGGCCCCCCCTATCCTGTTCTCAATTTATTCTTTTTAAACTAATATATTTTCTAAAAAACAATTATTTAGAAATGAAAAAGAACCGATAAGGAGTATCGATAAAAGTAGTAGTATCGATAAAATCTTAACGATACCCATCCCTAATGTTGACTGTTGTAGTGATCAGCACACACCTATACAGGGCTACTCTGAGGGAGCAGAAGGTACATAACACAGAAATCATATGTGTTTTTGTGTTTGAGATACAGTACCTGGAAATATTTTACAGTACTGAAATGATGTTTCCCAAAATCTTCAGAATATTTCTGCAACACATTATCACATGCCTTTGACTTTGTTAACCCTACAATTAGTGGACAACCAGCTTTACCTCCTGGACCACAGCCACCTGCTCCAGCTCTCCGTCCACTCAAAGGAGTAAAGCAGTTAAAGAAACCAACTTCTAAGGACTACAACAGTTAAAGAACCCAACTTCTAAGGTTCATATCACTCTAAAACCAGGCCCAGAGGGGTTGACAGAAGTTGTCAGATGGCATAACCAGTGTTAGCACTGGGCTAACCCCCACGGAAGACCACCAACACAGCTTACTGGATCCAACGCACCAAGCCCAGTATTTGGGCCTGTGTCGGTAAGTCTCACTGACCAACTCTGACCTATGTGTACGGCCTTATAATTGAATCTACTCTCCGCCATGGGCTCCCTCTGTGGAGCCCTCGTGAGTAAGTCTCGCCCTGTGCTACTGTCTCTGTTTACCTCACCGGCCTACAGCTACCACAACAACTATAACCCTTCACCTGTTTCGACTCCATTACTGGCCACAGTTGTGTTTATTCCTCCCCAGAAAACCTCCATCGACCCCACCGTGACATGCCTCCACTCACCTCGCCTGGTTGTGACAGCTGCCACTGGCTGAGCCAGAGGATCGATGAGCTGCAAGGGAGGATGTCCATGCTGTACCAGCTGAGGGAAGAGGAGCAGATCATGCACTCGATGGTCGTCGCTTTGGGTCCCGCTGCTAACTCCACATCCACGGGAGAACTAGAGTCGACTGTCCCCCTCCCGTCTCCGAACAGCGCAGCCATCACGGCCGCAGCTCACTGGTCCCAGCCAGGAGCGAAGCCCAAGGCTCTGGTTAACTTCACTCCAGCTCCCAGATCCCATTTGGAGAAATTGTGGACCGATGTCCAGATGGAAAGCCTCAACACAGCTCACCTTCGTCTCAGCCCCTGCAGTTGTCCAATATGTTTTCCATCCTGGATGAGGATCATTTTCCCCCACTTAAAAAATGACAACTCTCCTCCGCCATCAAAGCCAGCTTCCTCCATTCAATCACCCCATCAAAAGCTCCTGAAAGAGGCTCACTCCACATCCCCTTCTCGCAGCGCTGACTCAGACTCCACTCTCCCAGGAAATGGGAACCAGCAGTCGTTACCTCCTCGTCCACTCTTCTCCCCAACCACATTAATAGTTGGAGACTCAATAATCAGAAAGGTCCGCTTTTTCAACACTGCCACACACTGTTTCCCTGGGTCCACAGTTTCCGTCATACTGAGAAAACTCCAGGTGCTGCTGTGCTCTCTTCCGTCCTCCATAAGACGAGTGGTTGTTCATGCTGGCTCCAATGACACCGCTCATAGACTGTCTGAACTGATAAAAAATGACTTTAAGGACCTTTTAAAATTTTTAAACAGCTGCGGGAAATCTGTTTTTATTTCCGGGCCGATTCCCACCGTGGCCTGCAGAGCAGAAGGTGTTTCAAGGATTCTCAGCCTCAACACCTGGTTACAGTCCACCTGCTTCACTCACAATATCAACTTCATAGACAATTTCAGTCTGTTCTGGAACCGCTCCCTCCTTCTCAGAGCTGACAGCATCCATCCAAACTGGCACGGAAGCCACATGCTAATGGCTAACCTGCAACACGCCGTCCAGATTCCTACACGTGAACGTGAATGACTGTTTACCTGCCACACCCCCGTCACTCACTCTTCTTCTCCTCCCAAACTCCACTGGCACCACAGTGCTCATTTTGCCCTCTACCTCCCCTCTTCAGCCACACCAGTGATTGCAACTACAACCTGTTATTTCTTACATCCACACCATCATCAGATGCAGGCGCCCCCGTCCACCCAGCACAAGACATATTGATTTGGTCAATCTCCATCCATTTCCCCGGTCCTCACAGCCAAACACAAAGCAACATCACCTGAAATTGGCTATATTCAACACCCACTCCCTCAACAACAAAGGTCTCATTCTCAATGAATTCGTAACGGACAATAACCTGGACTTTCTCTGTCTCACTGAAACCTTGCAAAAACCTCTGGACTACTTCTCATTAAACCATATCACCCCTACAGGATACACTTACATGGACAAACCCCGTACAGAAGGCCAGGGAGGTGGCATTGCTGCCATCTTCAGAAAAAATATTAAAACAACCACCATCTCCATCCCTCCTGCCCCCTCATTTGAACACCTCACCTTCAAACTCTCTGGTCCCTGTCATTTATCGCCCCCCAAACCACATCTCTCCTTCCTCTCTGATCTTGCTGACTTTTTGACCCAGTTATCTGCCATCTCATCATCTGTTCTCCTCCTGGATGACTTCAATCTACACATTAACAGTGCAGACAATAAACCTGCCACAGAATTTCTGGAACTGCTACACTGTCTCAACTTTACCCAATACATTAATTTCCCAACACACAACCATGGTCACATTCTGGACTTGGTCTACTCCACTAATCTCAACATTCAACAGTTATCCAGCCACAATCTACATATCTCTGACCACCTGGCTATCACTATGGACATAGACATCCCTATCCCCACCACAAAACACAACCGGACCATAACTTTCAGAAAATGTAAATCCCTCTCTCCCTCAGCTCTCTCAGCCTCACTCACCCATTGTCTGTCTGCATCACCTCCCCCGCCGTCTGGTGACCCCGCTGACCTGGTAAACTACTACAATGACACACTGTCCTCCTGCTTGGATCAGCTCATCACCACCAAAACAAAAACCGTCTCATTCACTCACTCTGCCACCTGGTACACGCCCACACTTCACCAAATGAAGACCTGGAAACGACAACTTGAAAGACTCTGCAAGAAAACCGGTTGATCAGTTCACTTCCTAGCCTGCACGACCACCTACAACAATACAAAGATGCACTCAACGCTGCCCGGTCCACCCACTACTCTCACCTCATCCACTCTGGCTCCAAGAACGCTAAGGCTCTGTTCTCCACCATAAACTCCCTCCTCAAACCATATGACAACACCTCCTCATCATTCACCACTGAAAAGTGCCAATCCTTCTCAACATTCTTCAAAACAAAAATAAACACCGTCTACAGTAACCTCAACACCTCCAGGATCCCTCCTATGTCCCCACCTGCCTCACCACCCATCACCATTCAGCCCCTGTCCCACTTCTCTCCAGTATCCCCAGCACAGTTAACAACCATCATGACCGGAATAAAAACCTCCACCTGCACTCTGGATCCCATACCATCCAAACTTATTAAGGACTGCCTTACTGTCATCTCCCCACTCATTACTGGTATTATTAACGCCTCCCTCAGCTCTGGTTCTGTCCCCCAAACCTTCAAACTGGCTGCCATCACACCAATCATCAAAAAACCTCGTTTAAACCCTGACAATCCAAGTAACTTCCACCCCATCTCCAATCTCCCCTTCCTGTCAAAAATCCTGAAACTTGCTGTTGCCTCACAACTCAGAACCCACCTCACCTGTAATAAACTGTTTGAATCTTTCCAGTCCAGTTTCCGTTCAAAACATAGCACTGAAACACCCCTCCTGAAAGTCACCAACGACCACCTCCTCCTCTCCTTAGACTCCGGACACCTCAACATTCTCATCCTCCTTGACCTCACAGCAGCCTTCGACACGATCAATCACTCCATCCTGCTCTCCCAACTGGAATCATCTCTCCACATCACCGGCACAGCACTCTCCTGGATTCACTCCTACCTCACCAACCGATCATCAGCGTTCATCAGTATAAACAACTGCACCTCCCCCACCGCTCCCCTGTCCAAAGGCATGGCCCAGGGGTTGGTGCTTGGTCCCCTCCTCTTCATCCTCTACATACTCCCCCTTGGCAAGATCATCCGTCATCACAGCCTCCAGTTCCACTGCTACGTTGACAACATCCAACTGTACATCTCCACCAAAGCCATCACCAACACCACTGTCTCACTGAAATAAAATCATGGATGCAAAAAAAACTATCTCCAACTGAACAGTGACAAATCGGACATAATCATCACTGACCCCACATCCCGCACCAAAGCCACCTACAACTTCTGCCTCACCTTAGATAACTGCACTCTGTCTCCCTCACCACACACCCTCAACGTAGGAATTATCTTCGACAGCCAGCTAAGGTTTGACCACCACATCAATCACATCAACAGGACTGCCTTCTTCCACCTCAAGAACATCGCCTGTTTCCGCCCCTCACTCACCTTCTCTGCTGCAGAAACCCTTATCCATGCATGTATCACATCCAGACTGGACTATTGCAATAGCATCCTCTATGGCTCATCATTCAAACTCCTGAATAAACTTCAATACATTCAGAACTCTGCTTTATTCTGACTTAGCTCTATTTTATGATTTTTAAAAAAAACTGTAAAGTGTCTTTGAGCATTTGTAAAAGTGCTTACAAATAAAATGTATTATTATTATTATTATTATTATTATTATTATCGTTATTAGAGCAGGAAAAAAAAAATATATGTATATATATACACATATATATAAACACACATACATACGCATATTTTCTTTCATTTGGATTTTCGGCTGTCATCAACACCTATAAAGGGCGTAGGTTTCAAAATTGGAAAGAGAGGGTGAAACTTAAACAGAACTAGTAGTATCTCATGAATCAAAAATGCAAATGCAAAAATGTATTCTTTTAGTTTAGTTTTATCCTCAGCAAAGGCTGTAAAAACAGACCCTATATGCAGTAATTTGTAAATAATTTTATTTTTATTACCAACATAATAACGTGTGTTGTGGCAACACTTCAAATATATACAAGAAAGGTGGATTCAGGGAAGCACTCAATTTAAAAACACAAGGAACTCAATATTTCAGTTGAATATTTTACAGACTGTAGATGACCTGATGAGGTCAGCCTGTTGCACAAAAGCCCTCCATGAGTTATTGTCCAATCACTGTTGTGGCTCCGCCCACTCACCCCCTCACACTGTTGTAACTGGAGCTGGGGAAAGTGAGGCTTGCCTCACACAGAAAAGAAGCAGAAAAAAACAAACATAGAGAGCCATGACAAAGGCAAGCAGAGGAGCTGAGAGACAGAAGTTTGAAGAAGCACCGGCTTCATGCAAATCTCCAGTGTGGGATCATTTCAGTTTCGCTGTTGAATAAAACGACAAGGGAGTGAAAACAGTCAACAGAAATTTCACTGTCTGCAACAACGTTGCTTGAAACATGTCTAGTGTTTCCCCTACCATTATATTAGGGGGGCGCCCCGCCCCGTACCTTGTCCTTTTATTAAACAAACTAAAAAGCCTTATGTTATTTATCTTATTTACACAATGGCATGTCATTTCTGTCTCTACATGGTCACACGTTTACAATCCTCCTCCGCTCTCTGTATCGCATATGGTGGAGTTACACACAGACACGTGCACACATACACACACACACACACACACATACAGACACACACACGTGCACACTGTGGCGACCCAGCTGTTTTGATGTCATTTTCCATTCAGAAATCCAGCCGTTCACGCCCATCTCCATTCATCCAATAACCGTACGCCACCAACCGCGTGTAGTAAATCAAAACACCACCCAAACACTCGCATTTCCCTACTGTGGAGAAATACAGACACACCAGACGCACGCTGACAGACCACTCTTACCTGCTGCAGAAGTACATTCCGTTAAACCCATCTATCATCGCCTCACGGTAAGAGCCGGCCACTTTAGCATCTTTAGCATGCCGAGCTTTCACTTGCCTGTTACCTCACAGTAAACATATGGTTAATAATTCCGCAGAGTACCGACCCCCCTATGACCAGCCCGTTACAACACACACACACGCACAAACACACACACACACACAGGTGAGCACACGAGCGCGGCCCAGGCCGCATTTTCCTGACCGACAATTATAACCGAGCCAGTCTATGGAGCGGAGCCTGTGTTGCGTTCAGGCGTTGTCACGTAAATAACACATTTCAGCACTTGAATAGGCTGTAGCACAACACAGCAAGTGCAAAGTCAAGCAAAATAAAGAGATGATTATGGGGGAAAAAAAGTTCTCTTTACACACAAAACACGTACCGAAACTGAACCAAACCATGGCCCACTATGAAACTTTGATTTCATATAAATGATGTGGAGAAACTGTGATACATTGGTACATTGTACATATTGCAAACACAAGGTGAAGATGATTATAAAATGCAGCTACATTTTAGTAGAATGGTTTCAGTAAACATGACAGCTAAGGCATCTGAATGTACCAGTTATTTCTGTTCATTTGTTTTTATATAATACAGAAATCTGTCATCGCAATCTGCTGTGGTAAAACTGATGAATTCATGGGTTAAAACTTTTATGGTTTTAACAGGGAGTGTGTTAGTAGTAGAATTTATATTAACTTTGGTATTATTACCCAATACAAGCAACATTAGTTTGATCATTGATAAGCCCGCTTGGATGAAAATAAGGAGTTATGCTTTACACCACGCCATATAACAGCTGAGCGCTGCTGTTGATGTTTCCACATTATGTAGTAACTGACTATATTGTTAGAAACCTTTTGTACTCTGCAGCAGATGTTTCGAACTTCATTCAGTCAGAGGACAGTCATACAATTGTTACCATAACGTCAGATAAGTTACAGTTATCATGTTACAGCTGAAATATAAGACGGCTATAAATAAAAACTTACCAGAGTTTAACGGCTCATGTTTCTTCACTCCAACTGATAGTGGCGGATGATTGCCATCGTTAGCTTAGCCTCTGTTGTTGTTTTGCGGCAGCCTCCAGAGGTGAAGTCAGATAATGTAAGGGGCGTGAGTTTCAGATACACACTCTAGGCATTTCACCAATCACAACAGACTGAGGAGACTGCTGGGGAGGTGGGACATAAGCCCAAACACAGAGTTTCAGACAGAGGTGCTACAGCAGTGAGCAGTACAAGACAAATAATATGTGTCTTGAACAATAAAGCACATAAATCTATTCCTCTAGACCCCAATATTACATATTTTTATCAATATGACCCTGAAAAAGCATAATAGGTATCCTTTACAGTTTTTCTAAATTGTTTACACACAAATACTGGTACTTGAGACACAATGACCACAACATGTAACTTATGCACCAACCCCCTGAACCAATTCTGCTAAACTACAAGCACAATTCCTGCTTTACAGTGAAATTGCAGTTCTAAAACACATTTTTTTCAAAACACTACACACAATTCTCTGCATTTGGCACAATTTTCATGAAGAAAATCTCTTGTTTTCACAAGGAACACACTGTCATTCAAAATTCTAAAGTTAATTGCCCTACTATGCACACTGACTCATCACATGGGCAAACACGCAATCAGAGCTTTAGCATAAAAGGGCAACAGGTGAGCTTTTCTGTTTTGGAGCAATGGATGCCAACATTGGAAACAGAGGCAGAGCCAGAGCCAGAGGAGTGAGAGTAAGAGGAGGAGGATGGGGAGGACGGGGATGAGGAAGGCCAAGGACCATAATCTCTGATGAGATCTGAGCCACTTTTTCTGCCCGGAGATGGAAAGTGTATGACCGAAATCCACAAACATGTGTACCCCTTCTCCAAGCTATGGAAGACGCATGTGGAGATATAGCAATTGATGCTTTTTATGGCTGGATTCTCCATGCTAGGCGATATTTCCCCCACTGCTTGGCCAGGGAAAACATTGCTTGTGATGTGGATGAGGTGCTGTGGCCAGACCGAAACAGAAGAGAGGATGCAGTATAGTTTTTGGGGTTTTTTTCGTAACTGTATACAGTAAATTCTTCTGTTGTTTTGTATGTAGACCGCTGTATGTGCAACTTTGTGTTGGTTGGAATGTACACTGTGTACATTGTTTTTTGTGGGAAAAATAACATATATTTGTTACCATGTTTTTGTGTGTTCTGAGTATAAAAACAATATTCTAAAATGTTTTACAACACACTTATGTATGTACTGTCTGTAGTAAGTGTAACAATGAACAAAAAAAAAGGCCTAAGTCATTATGATGAATGGAGAAGAAGTGTTTTCCATTCATCATAGTGTTTTACATTGAGCACATCAGTGTTCAACTGGTTCTTATAAATGTCAATTCATATGATGGTTTGTGTGTGTCATATGAAAACAAAATACCATTTTGAGAAGAAATAACATTGTTTTGAATGTAAAGTTTCATTTTGCAGGAGAATTGAGGGGTTTTGCCCATTGTGTATGTGTGTTTTTTGATTTGTGTGTAGAGTTCTGAGAGTCATGCTTTGTCATGTCAGTGAGGTATGCTTTCAGAAAATGTGTGTAAACAATCGAGAAAAACTGTAAATGACAATTTGAGTGATTTGGGTAAAAAATGCCTTAAATTATGAAAATGGTTATGGATCAATTTTAAGTCCATCGATTAATCGTTTCAGCACTACTGTTTTAATTCATTGCAATCTCCCTTGTAATAAATCACAAGTTCTGTAATTCAACTGCAGCATTAATCGTGCTGCTTTAAGCTTAGATGAGACTTTATTGAAATGTTACAGCAGAGCAAATACAGTTAAAAGTGGAAAGAAACAAAAAGAACTATTAAATAATAAATACAGAAAAAAAGGAAATTACATGTTTACAGTTTTTCTTGATTGCTTTGATGCAGCAGTCAACTCAAAGTCCACATTTTCAAAACAGTTAACACACAGGCCTAAACAGTGGCACTCATGGTCAAAATGACACATTTTGTTTGCAAAAGGCTCTAACCATGCCAAAACATTTAAAATATACAACAAAAACAAATTTTGCCATCAAACAACACAACTTGCAAATAAGTGTATGAGCTCTTCCAATCAACCATTACACAGTGGACAACAAAATACAGAAAACAGCACTCAGTGTGAATCAGTGCACCATTGCTTGTCATTGTAGCCTATTACCGTACGTAGCTTTCATGCCAGTGCCATTTGTTGACAAAAATGGCTGAAAACTGAAATACTGTAAATATTACAAAAAATACATGTAAACCAATATAAAATCTATTAGAGTATAAGAAATTAAGAAAATAAAAATAAAATCTATTACAGTAAAGTATAAAAATCTATTACTGTAGAGTATAAGAAATAGCCACTATTGATACTCAGTCTCTTCTGTCTTAGACCTCTTCCATCCATGTTGACAAAGAACAACACAGACGCTGCACCTTTTAAGGCCTGCAGACTGATTGCTAATTGAAGATATGTATGAAGGAGTGTCAAACAGGTGCTTCAGTGATTTCATACTGATGTAGGTAGTTTCTAATAGTTAGGAACAGATGGTTTCTGTTTGGTTACCATAGCTAAAACAATGGAGTTTGGACTGCTTGAATGACCTCCGTGTTAACTGTTCTGCAAAAGGGTGGGGAAAATGTGTCAATCCAATGAGAAAGGGTTAACACATTTTCAAGAGGTGTCTTGTGCTCTGCTGAGACAGGGATGATGAAAACCGAGTGGATCCCAGTTTCTTTAAGCAGGTCAAAGCAATCAAGAAAAACTGTAATACTGTGCACAAGTAATGAAAACTCTGCAGGTTTTTTCAAATTGTGACTTGTTATGAGTCGTACTAAAGTTGGGATATCTATCCACCTTATTCCCGAGGGAGCTGCTGTAGAAGTGATTATGGGTGCAACTTCTAGTAAGCCTAATGGAAGTAGCAGTAAGCTAGTCACATTGGCAGTTTATGGTTAGCCCCAGTTGCTAATCTTAGTGGTAGTAGTAGTTTTAACTGCCAGTGGTGATGGGTTTTGAAAGTAATTCACTCTTAAGCAAATACTGCTTTGTGTTTTAACGGATATTTAACTAACATTAGATTAGCATGTGTGAACCCTGAATAGGATAAGTGATTACAGATAATGAATGAATGAATGTCATTTATCTCTTCATTCATCCTAGAAGTAATACAAAGTCACCATCGGTTTTGAAAGATCAACCAACATTTTTGCAATGTATAGTATATACATATCATCTTAGGCAATATGCACACAATTCCCTAGCAGTCTCGAAAGTTTTACTCTTTGTATAGATGGAAGCCCAGTTTTCTGTACAAAAAAAAAATGCTGCATAAAAACTGTAAAGGGAAGGATTTCTAATGATAATGGTGTAGTAAAATAAGGTGTAGTAAAACAAAAATATAATGACATACAGAGAGAATGGGAAGGTGAAAGAAAAACACAAATAAACAAACAAGCTGGTCATCTTGGTTATTGGTCAGAAGGGGTTATCCATGGATGGATGGCCAGATGAAGTGATGAAAAGCAGCCTGATACCAGCAGCCAGAGAAAAAGCCATGGAGCCAGGGGTGGGAGTGAGCCAAGCCCAGGAGCGGCAGCCCAGTCTGGGTCAGTCTGCTCCAAACTCCCCTACTGATCTTCACCCAATTAGCATGGAGTTCCATCTGCTGCCTGGAGTGACACACACACACACACACACACACACACACACACACACACACACACACACACACACACACACATCAATACAAAAACAAATATTCTCTCACATGAACATGCAGATGTGCTTGCACACACGCACATGCACACACACAACACACACACACACACACACACACACACACCTATACGCACACATACGCAAACCGCTTCCATTACCCATAACAACTGCTCAGTGACAAGGTAATTGATAGCCTTGTCCAGCCTCCTGCCAATTATAGCCTAATGTGAAAGAGACTGATTCACTATCTCTCTCACAGTGTTTAGAGGGTGCAGCCGTGTGTGTGTGTGTGTGTGTGTGTGTGTGTGTGTTTATGTGTATTGTAGAGAGCTTTCTCTATTTGCAATAGTGCTCTGTTGCAAACATCTGTGGCTAGGCCCAGACAGAAGTCTGCTCCTTTCCATGTTGGCTGCAGGCTAGCTCTCTCTCTCTCTCTCTCCCTCTCTCTGTCTCTCTCTCTCTCTGTTTTTAAGCCCTACAGTCTATCCAGCCATCAATATTTAACAATATACCCCTTGCTGAGAGACAAAGATGGAATGTTTGGGGAGGAAAAAAGGAAAGGAAGTCAAGAAAGTTTGAATATTTGTAACCACTTCCTTCACCTGCTGACAGTAACTTGTGATACTGAACTTAGACATCAACATAGCGCTGCAGAAAATCTAACAAAAAGCACTCAGAAGTTATTGGTCCCCAATTAGAGTTTCTGCCACAACACCCTCATCCTGCTTTTGAAAATGGGTGACAAACTGGCAAACAACAAGGCTTCTGTGGTGTAAAAAGACAGTCCCTGATCAAGAATGTGGTGTTAAAAGACAGTTCCTGATCAAGTAGAATGGTTATACTGCATAGGTGATTAAGAAAACAAGATTATGTGACTATCATATAACCATGTTTAATGTATAAGTTCGTATAATACTGAGTGTGGAGTATCTATATGTGTTGAAATGTTGATATACACGACAAAGTATTCATAATATACGCTCACATTGTATCCATTTACTAAAGCACATATGCACTCAAGTGTAACCTATTATGCTTTGTGAAATAATAATACACACACACATTCAAATGTTTGTATTGTCTAGTGCACATTAAAGGTTCATATTGCATGAGAGCACATAAGGGCACAAGGGACTGTATAAAGAAAGTCCCTAAAATCCACATGTTTTTTTAAAAATAAAGTGAAAGTGAATCCGGAGCTAAGGGTGGGAAATTTGGGGAACTCCAGGCTCAAAACGAAAGTATTACACCATTAAAAATGGGCCTGCTCAAGATTGGACAAAAGAAAAAGGTATCCACCAATAGGATTGGGTTAAAGTGGGAAGGATTAGCAGAAAGAGGTGGAGACACTGCCCAGTCTCCACCAGCATAAAAGCAGACGCATTGAGAAGTGGTTTTCAGTCCAGCTCCGGGGCTTGACTCAATGGGTTGTATGTGTTAAGCTTGTGAACACATTAAACTCAGTTGCGTCGGACTCTGCCTGTCTCCAGTGTTTTCTTGAGAGCCATTTGCTAAACAACTCTATAATTGAGCTCAATCAATTCACTCTGTGTGACCAGCATGACCAGTGATCACCCTTAACTATCTATAATTACTGAAATGATTAACTTTTCACCTCCACCAATTCCAGCCCTCTTTTGAATTTGAAACTTCTATCCAATATTGTAAAATTTCTTTTAATGATTTACTACCAGGTTCTTCATTTTTCTGTAATTAGGGCAAGTGAAATATTTTGTCTTAATAAGACTGTGCTTCACATGTCTTCGTTTCCGTTCTCATTCAAAATTTGTTGTATACCACACCCAAAAGCCAAATTTAACAATTTATTCATTTAACAAACAGGATCTCAGTATGAAAGTCAGCCAACATGGTTGTGTTGGTCACTCTGACACGAAAGCTGATCCCACAAGTGTTCAATGGGGTTGAGGTCAGGATTGCTGGCAGGCCATTCCATCCTCTCCTCTCCCAAATTCTGGAGGTGAAAGGGGGAAACCAGTGAAATGCCCAACACATCCAGCAACTCAGCTGAAATATCAGGTCAAAACACTCCAGCATCTCTTGGCTGTGCTGCAGTGGTGGTAGAAGATCTTTCCTTTCTGAACTTTTATGTGCAAACCTGTACCCTGAGAAAATCCTCCATATGTGCAACCAGGACTGTTGTCTTTCAGTGGAGTCAGGGGGAGCCTGACACTGCCCACTGCATACAGTTTTCAATGGGTTGTTGTCATTATCCACAGCTGGGGTGACTGGTGGCAGTGGTGTAGTGTTGGCAGTTGGAGCAGGGGTCTCAACGTCATCAGTGTTAAACTCCAGCTCACTCTCACGGCAACAAAGCATCATGTCAACGCATCTGAAGTGATCCAACTGCTTTTAGTGTCTGAACTTGCCCAGAAGGCCTCACATGCTGTTGAACACCACTTTCTGTATAGTTTGTGCTGAGCCACTGGTGAGGTTCCTGAAGCAGCAACTACATCCCTGGAGAAAGATGATCAGTGGGCAATTGCTGTTGCTGAGAGGAAGAGCATGGTGTATGTCATCATACACCACCTTTATATACTGTGGGTTTGACACATATTCAGGTAGGCACGTCTTGATTGGCTGGCTACTTTTATGCAAATTTCAATGGCTGAATGATTACCTTTTCAAGTGACCAACTCCATTTATACAAGCTGACAAATTTTAGTTTTAGTTTTAAACTGCCAAACACTACGGATAATACTGAATTACAAACATGTGAATTGATGGTTTCAGGCATCATGACCTGGCTGAACCATCTTGGTGGATTCCAGCTGGGTAGCCATTGTCTAAGCATCACTGTATCAGCTCTGCCCACCCTTGTCTGTCCTTGGCCAAAGCATTACTTGAGAGAGAGGATTGACTCCAACAAAACCGGGAGCATCCTTCATTTCATAAAGAGACATTGAGGCAGATATCAGGCTAAAGTTTCAACAGCAATTCTACAGATCAACTTGAACCTTTATGTTAGACATCTGTGACCCACTTGGAGTCTACTGAATGTCTCAAAAATGTGGACCTCCCTCCCTGAAGCAGTTCTGTCCTTTTACTAATAATTTATGTAATTAATTAAAGGGGTAAACAGTAAACCAGTGAGGATTTAAGGACATTGACAAATTACCATTGGGAGTTGTGGAGTTGCATATTCATTTGCATTATGTCTTAAGCAAATATTTGAACTTAAAGGCTTCATACCTACTAATAGAATGAAAACATTAAACCATACGCCCTAATAATAGGTGGCTGTTGATATATAACAAGCAGGGCAAAATCATTTATTTTGGGTGGTGAATATGTAATGTATTTGATTATGCACTGCAAATAATTTACACATCAGTTGTGTTTACATCTGGTTTGTTAAATTAGTTCCCAGTATGTATAAAGATCAATTGACATTGCTGTATTAAACCAACATAATGAATTTCTCAAACATTGTACAACAGTTTGTATTTAACTTGTCACACTGAGAATGGTTACTCGTGCTCATCCTCCTGACCACTCATATTTATCGACATGAATCCCAATTAGGATGACTATGTGAAAATAATGTTGGATTTGTTCCAGATAAGCCTAAGGGCTCATTTATGCTCAACTTTAGATACAGAGATGGAGATGCACAGAGCCTTCTGTCCATATCCGGCTTTCATTTTTACATATTTGTGCATGTTTTCTGAAAGACATTTAAATAATAGCAGAACATAATAGGCAGTATAGTTAAAATAATTCTTTGTCAACATGTTGGGATGCATTTAATGGTAGCACAGACTACCACTGTCTACAATACTGCTTCCATTTAAAGGTACAATATTACGGCCTCCTGCCCTATCAACTTGTTTGTTGTTGTGTGAAACTTTGGACTCTGCTCTCTTGTGCCATCTATTGGCTGTATGGTAAATGGTCTTCTTCTTCTTCGAGTCCTTTGCAATCTCAAATGTTGTTTTGCCAGTATCTAGTGCAGGTCACAGCTGATGAGGTCGGTTCAGCCAGGTCTTGGGGGCTGCGCTGGGGGGCATCGTCACATTCCAGTAGATGGGACATGGTCTGTACTGCTCCACAGCTGCATTTGTCTTCTGTGTGATATTTCCATTCTTTCATCAGTGCTTTGAACCTCCCCTGCTCCACACATAGTGTGTTGAGGGTCTTCCAGGTTGGCCGTGGGAGGTCGTGCCCGCTGGCGAGGCATTCAGTCGATGTGATTCCTCTTTCCATCCATTCTTGGGCTCGGGCGTTGAGTCTGAACCATTCATCTTCCCAGATGTTGGTCCTTGCGGATTCCTTGGATGTCTGGAGAGGTGTGACTGTTTGCAGGAAGCTGGATTTGGATTTCAGTCTGGGTGGGGGTGCTGTGTGTCAGTGCAGGGGGTGCCTTGTGTCTTCCTCCTGTGCTCTCCGCTCATCTTGAGTGATGATGGATTGCCTGATGTGAGGGGGTGCAATGCCAGCTAGGGCATAGAGGCATGGGACAGGGGTTGACTTTATGCATCCTGTGATGATCCAGCAAGTGTCATTAAGGGCTGCGTCGACCAGTTTGGTGTGGTGGGATCGACTCCAGCTTGAGCAGGCATATTCTGCTGTGGAAAAGCAGAGGGCTAAGGCGGTTGTGCGGACAGTAGATGGGTCAGCGCCCCACTTTGAGTTCACCAGTTTGCGCAGAATGTTGTTGTGGGTGTTGACCTTGGCTTTGGTGTTCTGGAGGTGGAGCTTGAAGGAGAGTGTCCTGTCGAGTGTGACTCCGAGGTACACAGGGTGGGAGTGATTGGAAAGTTTGTGACCATCCCATGAGACACACAGTTCTTTTCCTGCATCACGGTTTTTGAGATGGAAGCTGCATAGTTGGGTTTTGGGGTTGGGTTTCAGGTGGTTATTGTTGTAGTAGGCCGACATATCTCGAAGGGCACTTTCCAGGACTACCTCGATCTTCTGGAAGTTCTCTTGTTGGGTGGTAATGCAGAGGTCATCAGCATAGATGAAACGGCAGCATTGTGGGGGGAGTGGCTGGTCATTGGTGTAGATATTGAAGAGGAGAGGGGCCAGTATGCTGCCTTGTGGTAGGCCGTTCTTTTGGGCTTTCCATTTGCTCTTCTTATCGTTTAGTTGAACGTAGAAGCGTCTGTTGTTGAGGAGGCTTTTGATGACTTGGCAGAGGTCGAGGTCACCAGTCATGTCCAGAAGTTTTTTGATCATTGTGCTGTGCTGGACAGTGTCTGTCCTCGATGTGTTGGGTGAGACTGAGTAGCTGCCCAGCACAGGATCGGCCAGGATGGAAACCAGCTATGGTAAATGGACCTGCATTTGTTGGCGCCTTTCTAGTCATCCGACCGACTACCATACAAGGTGCCACCTGCTACTCAGTTTTTAACTCACTCACACATCGATGGAAGCATCATCGGGAGCAATTTGTGGTTCAGTATCTTGCTCAAGGATACTGCGACATGCAGACAGGAGGAGCCTGGGATCGAACCACCGAGCTTCCGATTGGTGGACGACCCGCTCTACCTCTGAGACACAGCTGCCCCGGCTGTGTCTATGCTAAAATAAAGAATGCAATAGTATAAGGGAAGACGTTTGAAATTGACATATGTTGGTATCATGGGACTGCACAGATGATTTGGTTTATATCTGTCACTTCAAACTGGACATGTAAACAGATGCCCTTTTCAAAATGACATGTGTGGCCTTTTTTTTAGTTACAAAGAATGAAAGGGTGTCTCACCTTTACACCTCAGTGTAACATCCTGCCCATGGACCCAACTTCAAATACGATTGGGCACCCATGTGAAATGTGTTGTGTGACCTGTAGGTCACCAAGCCAACTTAAGGAGAAGCTTCTGCTCTCCATCTCTCTTATGCCTTGGATTTCCACAGAGGAGGGTTGTGGGAGCTGGAGGGCCTGGTACATCCTTCCTCTAACTTTCTTACTTATCTCCAGCAAGAGTGGCAGAGAAGAACCTCTGCTCTGAATGCGACCTACTCCTAGTGGACACGAAACTGAGGACACCTCAGAAGTTGGTGTGACAGGCAGACAAGTCTGCAAGCTCACTTTTCAAGCAACAAGGACAACAAAGTTGAGTTGAGTTGGCACCAAACCTCTAATCCTGCAAGGAAAACAAGCAACTCATTTCCTCCAATTTGCACCAGTGAAAACACAGCTCAGCAAAGACTGCACTGGAACCCCTTCTTCGTCGAGCTTATCCACAACCAACAACCGCCAGCTAACAAAAGCAGCACACTACAGCATGTCTTTTCCCTGTCCATCCATGGACTGGTAATGTAAGAACTGGGCATAGCAATAGAACAACATTACAGGCTAAGCAAGACCATTTAGCATTGGCAATTGTGATTTAATGCTACTCAATGAGTTGTTGTTGTTGTGATCATTATGTAGTTAGGTAAATAAGTAGTTGGCTTTACCAAAGCTAAGTGTATGTCATTTTGCTAATGCTTTACACAGACACGGAGTCTTGCATGCAACTAGACATCCTTTCAACTAAATTCTTTCTAAAGCAGATCACTTACACATACTCATTCAATTTGGCTTTCAACATAACAACACCCAGAGAGGGAACTCAAAGTTCGCCTTTCTTCTGTTTCTTTATCCTGACTGACCACCTGGTCAAGCAAGACCTGCCCCAGCTTTGTGGGGACACACACTCTTTCTTTGTCTTTCTCTCCCTCACACACACACACACACACACACACACACACACGCACACACAAATACACACCCACGCTTGTATATACTAGTTAGGACTTGTGTGTTTTATTTTGCCTGTTTTCATTATCAATAAACATTTTTTTCGGAAGCATACTTGCTGTTTGTTTAAAGTTCCACAACAGTGAATGAATCATCAGCTACTGTGCGAAGACCTCCAAAATCATTCAACCTTTACTATTTATATGGTAATTTTGGTCAGAATTATAAATTTCATGTTTAATCAGAGTTCAAAATTAATAGTTTAGTGTATTTTATGAGACTGATTTCATGAACTGGCTTTCATTCTCCCTTTTTAGGAATGGTGCCCCACGAAGTGATTTAATGTAAATTAAGTCACATTATTTCATATAGTTAACAAATATTATCAAAAATTATTAATTATTTCTGATAGCCATCTCAATACTTTGAAGCAGAAATTCCCAACAAATGTTGACCCTTTGCGGGGTCGGGTTCCAACACTTCTCTATTTTCGTACATATAATGAGCCAGATGCTGAATATATACTCCCTATCTGATGCTGTGGCTGTTTGTGGTTGGCAGAGAGGACTGAGAACTCATTAGTTTGCAGCTGTGTTAATCAAATCAAGTTGGGTTTCCATTACGCGTGCCAAATGTGCCAAACGGTGCCAATCCCCTTTGATCTGACATCAGATGATGACGGGACAGTCGATATAGAGATACATTTATGTGCTGATTGCAGATAGTTGCATTGAATAGTGTTTTTTTGGGGTATTTATTGCATTGTTAATGTGCCTGACATTCTGGAAACCTGCCTGTGAGGTTTTGATGACGTGTGCGCACTGTCCGCCGGTCAGCCAAACTTCAGCTTACACCACCTGTACTCCGCCTGCACTGACAGTAGACCTGGTTTCAGCTGGTGAGCTTTTAGCGCACCTTTGGTGAAGCCTTTTGGCACGAAACTGTCACTGCGCCAAGCTGGATCTGTCGACACCACCCCCTGCTGTGCCGCCACACCCATCTCAGCACGCCTCAGTCTGCCAAACTACCAAACTGAGCGCGCCTCGGGTTGTGCTGCTCGAAGCTAGCTCTGCGCGGGGTTCGCCACCCTGCGCCACCCTGCGTCGCTCCTGGAAAGTAGAGCCTTTGGTGTCTAACCCCTTTAAGGGGCTTTGCCGTGAGGTGGAACAGCTGGGCAGGTCCAGTTGTCGAACTATGAGTTCTGTTGGTTCTGCCTTCCACCCTGTTGGCTTGGTGTTTGGCGACTCTGGGGTCCTGCTCGGGTAGCAGTCTTGGCACGAAGCATTTCATTGCCTTCAAACTCCAAGGCTGTGTCTTCTGCTGCTTGGATCCCCAGAACTCTGGCATCACTCTCAAGTGCAACACACACTGCCGCCAGCACGACGCTGTGGCCATCAAGTACCGCTTCCCAACACACACTGGCAGCGGCGCACAGCAGCACCGTCAACACTAAAGTGTATTTCCCACCCCAGCCCGCTAGGTGGCTGTACCTATGCTAGTTGCCAATGGTTGCCAACTGCTAGTAACGGAAGAAGAAGAGGAAAAACTTTGAGGCAACAACAACTTGGATTTCTTATGATCGTTTATTAAAAATTTGAAATTTGGCCGAAGACGTACATAAAAGGTTTTTCTTGCAGCGCTGGCCGCGCTGGAAATAGAGCAGTGGGCTGAAGCAGAGCGGTACGGTGCATCGGCCGGCGCCGGTGTGGGTTTGTTCATAGAATACAATGGAGGCTGGCATTTTGACGCGGGGCGTATGGTGGTGGTGTGTGTTGCACTTCAGGCTTCTTAGCTGGGCGCACGCATATATCTCCCATACCAACTGTGCATACCTCCAGATCTCCTGCATAGGGAGATTCCTGGTCCTGCAATACATGGCGACGTGGTATCTCATGGAGGTTGAGCAGGAACAGGAACTTGAATCCATGTTCCTCCTCCAGCCCTGGTGCATTGCGGCCTTGGAAGTATGCAACTCTAAGGCACCGGTAGTACTCCTTTGGAGACTCTTGCTTCCTTTGAGCGATGGCAAAGGTGCCGAGGATGCTTGGCAGAGAGCTGAGTAGCGGTCTCGGGTCCCCAGTGAGAGTGACTCCATGAACACATGGACACTCCTGGTCGTGGTTTTCCAAATAAGCTTGAGTTTCTCGCGTGATAAGGGATGAGGCAGGTCAAGGAGACAACACTCGACCTCCCAAAGATAATCATCACGTGTGTCTCTGTTGCTTGAATCAAAGGGTTCTATGTCTCTAGCGAGGGATTCAAGTTGATGGGTTCACAGGCCATGGCCCCGTGGTGGGCAAGGGCCATCCGAGTCATCCGAGGAAAGGTCTCTGGTGTTTCTATGGTGATGAGGGTGTGACACACTGTGGGGTTGAACCTCCCCTGTGAATGTCTGCCCATAGCTACGTGCACCGCGTAGGGCTTGAGGAGAAATCTCATCATCCCAGAATGGAGTCACTGTGTCATCAAAGTGCAACGTGGTGTGGCTAAAGACGGACTGAGGTGCACTCTCTGCAACTGGGAACCTTGGGTTTGTTAAGCGAAAGGCATGGGGCGCAGAATAGCTATTCAATGTGATGAGATCAGCTGTTGCACTTGTAGGAGCTGTTCTGCTCACAAACGTGGCTGCTGGCTGGTCGGCTGTGGCACGCCCAACTGACTGGGCAGTTTCAAACCTCCGAAGAAGTGCTGCTTCTCATTTGCCAGAAGCTTCAAGTTCCAAGCGCAGCTGACTGGTCTCCGTATCATCAGCAGGAGGTTCTGACTCATACTCAGAAGCACCATCTGATGACTCTTGCTGGGCTGCCTGGATTAGTGAACGCAAAGACTCTCCAACCTGCTGCGATTGTACACACTGCTCTTGTGAGTCAGAGGCTGTGTCTTCCCTGGCCTGGAGCTCCTGTCGCAGGCGGGAATTGTCACGTTGCAGCTGAGTGAGCTGTTTTTTGGGTCTCTGCAGCCTGCAACTCGGCCTCATGCTGGTAGAGCAGCAACATCTGGCCTAAAATGTCTGGAATGGTGCGCTGAGGCTTTCCAGCCGGATCATTTACATAGCTAATAAGCTCCCTGAGTTTTTCTTCACAGGTTTTGATGCTATAGCTATTAATGTGGTCTCTGTCCACTATGGAGAGACAGATGAGTCCGGCGACCACATCCTGCAGGGCTGGGTCGCCTGACTCCTGTGGAGTCTCAGCTTCTGTCACATGGGGACTCAGACTACTCAATTCTATGAAGCAGATTTGCACCCCGTGGGTTCAACAAGCTTACTGTGCTGTGAGACTGATGCTCAATGACTGCTAATGCACAGGTGAGAGCTGTACCTGTGACTTACACTCCTACAAGATGTAGGTGTTAAACTAATTGCTCTGCACTGCAACTTATCTTATTCAGATGTAAATCAGGTGGGTTTAGCACCTCTTAAGAGCACCTCTTAAGAGCTATGTTAAAGCGTTAGTAACCTCAAAGCCAAATATTAAAAATGCTTAAAACAAGCACAAAGGGAGTAAACACTTATCACTATTATACACTGCAGCAGTTCACAAAGCACAACTGACTATGTTTGGCAGCTACACAGAAATGCAGTCACTGAGAAATTGAATTTTTGAGGAAAAGGGGAATTTTCTTTGAAACTTCAAAATTGATAATTGTGGGTTATTTTCCACAATTATCACATCAAAGCTGGTTTAAGATCACAAGGGCGCTCCAAAAATGTTGGGATTTTTTTAATGCAATTTGGTTATTGATAATTAATTACTAATTGTAATTACAAAATTAAATTATTAACCCTTTATGACCTAGGCAAGGCAAGGTAATTTTATTTATATAGCACCATTCATATACAAGGCAATTCAATGTGTTTTACAAGAGAAATACATTAAAAACAATAGATCATTAAAAACAAGAGCTAAAAGCAAGAAAATTAATAGTTAAAAACAGTGCAGAAAATGCATTTAAAAAGCAAACATAAAGCAAAAGCAACAGCAGACAAATATAAAAACAATAGCTACAGATTATCCTAACAATAAGTTACATATCTAGTTCACTGGTAAGCTGCAGTAAATAGTAATGTTTTAAGCCCTGATTTAAATGAGTTGACAGTTTCAGCCGACCTCAGATATCCTGGAAGTTTGTTCCACAGGCGGGGAGCATAGAAACTAAAGGCTGCTTCACCTTGTTTGGTTTTGATCCTGGGAACACCGAGTAAACCTGTTCCAGATGATCTGAGGGGTCTGGGTACTTCATAACGTACAAGTATATCAGAGATGTATTTAGGCCTGAGACCATTTAGTGCTTTATAGACAAGTAACAAGATTTTAAAGTCTATCCTTTGACACACAGGAAGCCAGTGCAGTGACTTAAGCACCGGTGTAATGTGCTCCACTCTCTTGGTGTTGGTGAGGACTCTGGCAGCAGCGCTCTGGACGAGCTGCAGTTGTCTGATTGATTTTTTACTCAGGCCTGTGAAGACACCGTTACAATAGTCCAACCTGCTGAAAATGAAAGCATGAACAAGTTTTTCTGTATCTTGTTTAGACAGAAATTCTTTTATTCTTGCTATGTTTTTAAGGTGGTCGTAGGCTGATTTAGTAATTGTCTTAATGTGACTATTGAAATTTAGGTCTGAGTCCAGAACTGCACCAAGATTTCTGGCTTGATTTGTAGGTTTTAGTGTCATGGCGTCAAGGTGAGCACTGACGATTGATCTTTGTTCTTTGGGGCCAAAAACAACTATCTCAGTTTTGTCTGTGTTTAGTTGTAGAAAATTCTGGCACATCCATGTATTGATTTCGTCAATGCACTTATTTAGCAGATGTAGGGGACTGCAGTCATCTTGTGACACTGTTATGTAAAGTTGTATGTCATCTGCATAAGTGTGGTAGGAGATGTTATGATATTCCATAATCTGAGTAAGAGGGAGCATATAGATGTTGAACAGAAGAGGCTCAAGAATGGACCCTTGAGGAACGCCACATGTAATTTTTGTTCGCACAGATTCATAATTGCCAAGTGACACAAAGAAATCCCTGTCTTGTAAATAAGATTTAAACCAATTTAGCACGGTGCCAGAAAGTCCCACAAACTTTTCTAGTCCGTCGAGCAGTATCTTATGGTCGACTGTGTCGAATGCAGCACTGAGGTCCAGTAATGCCAGAACCGAAATCTTTGATGCATCACTGCTCAGATGGATGTCATTTAAAACTTTTACAAGTGCAGTCTCAGTGCTGTGATGTGCTCGAAATCCAGACTGAAAGGCAACAAAGGAATTGTTTTGCTCCAAGAAGGTGTTAAGTTGTTGAAAAACAACCTTTTCAATGATCTTTCCTAGAAATGGTAGGTTTGATATGGGCCTGTAGTTATTTATTACGGAGGCATCCAGATTAGGCTTTTTTAAGAGAGGTTTAATGACTGTGGTCTTCAGGGCCGTTGGAAAAAGGCCTGACTGAAGAGAACAGTTGACTATCTGTAGTATATCTGATGCTATGCAGTTAAAAACATCTTTAAAAAAGCTTGTAGGCAGAGTGTCAAGGCAGCAGGTAGTGGACCTAAGGTTTCTAACTATGTCTGTCAAAGTAGCATAATTTAATGGGTGAAAAAGTGCCAAATTAACTGGAGTAGTCTTATGAGGCACAGGTGAAATAGCCACTGTGTTGGAGTTACAGACTGTCTGTCTTATCTTTACATATCTTTACTGGGTTGTTGGGGTTCCATAAATATTATATGTGTGCGAGTGTGTGGTGAGTGTCTGGTGTGTGTGTATGTGCGCGTGTGCATGTGAGTACAGATAGACAGCCTCATCAATGGATATAAGAGTGTTTTTTTGAAAAAAAGAGCCAGGTTCAGGTAAGAGTGTAAGATCAAATGGTCTATCTATCTAGAATGATGTTGTAAGTTGGATCAGTGTATCAGTTTATATCTTTTAATAGATATAAAATGCATTGTTTGGTTATTTGCCTTTTGGTTGACAGTACAAAGAGAGAGAGAGGACTTTGGGCTGGCTCAGGCTTGCCTTGTACCAGCCCCTAGTTAGGCTGACTTAGGGCTAGTCTGCCGGAGGACCCCCTACAGTATAATACACCGGGCACCTTCTCTTTCTCTCTCTCTCTCTCTCTCTCTCTCTCTCTCATCCCTCATCCTATTACTGCATCTTGCTAACTCAACCATTCTGGATGTCACTTATCGGCTACTTCTCTGGAGCCTTTGTGCTCCACTGTCTCTCAGGTTAACTCATATTGCAGCGGTGCCTGGATAAGTTTATTCACTTTATTAATCCCCCTGAGGGGAAATTCAATGTTTTCACTCTTGGTTGTCAATAACACACAGGTCTGAAAGACACACACATGCACAAACAGGACCTATACATGCACAAAGTGGAGAGATGCCAGAGTGAGAGGGCTGCCCTTGGTCAGGTGCCCTGAGCGGTTGGGGGGGTTTGGTGCCTTGCTCAAGGGCACCTCGGCAGTGCCCAGGAGGTGAACTGGCACCTCTCCAGCCACCAGTCCACACTTCATATTTGGTCCGGATGGGGACTCGGACAGGCGACACTCCGGTTCCCAACCCAAGTCCCTATGGACTGAGCTACTGCCGCCCCCGGATAGTGTTAAGTGTGTGGTTGTGCTGCTGCCGTGCTCCTGCCAGATGCCTCCTGCTGCTGCTGTCATCATTAGTCATACTTCCACTGTTATTATACACATATGATTATTGTCACATATGTATACTATCAGATATTAATATATTATTGTTAATTATAATATTATTACTTTCATTAATGTTGTTGTAAGCATTACTGTCTGTCCTGCATCTCTCTCTCTCTCTCTCTCTCTGTCTCTCTCTCTGTCTCATTGTGTCATACGGATTACTGTTAATTTATTATGTTGATCTGTTCTGTACGACATCTATTGCATGTCTGTCCGTCCTGGAAGACGGATCCCTCCTCAGTTGCTCTTCCTGAGGTTTCTACTGTTTTTTTCCCTGTTAAAGGGTTTTTTTGGGGGGAGTTTTTCCTTATCCCCTGTGAGGGTCCAAAGGACAGAGGGATGTTGTATGCTGTAAAGCCCTGTGAGACAAAATGTGATTTGTGATATTGGGCTTTATAAATAAAATTGATTGACTGATTGATTGAATTGACTTTATTTATTCGTATTCTTATTAGTATTTTCATATTTATGTAATTTTTCATGTAGTTGAATACAATCTATTTGTGTATAATTGTCAGTCCAAAGAGGGAGAGATGAAAAAGGGGAAGGAGAGGAGAGAGTGCAAGATCAGGAAGAACCAGGTAAGAAAACAAACAGAGAATAATGGCACGCAAAACAGCAACTGTTAAGCTGGCAAAGAAAAACATTTCCATTCACAATATAATTACTGTTAATGTGTTAATGTTACATGTTGTGCATTGCATTTCAAATAAAAGTCCAAAAAATAAGTCCAAGGTCCATTTTTGGTATTTTTGGTACTCACTATAGGGGGTTGGTTTACTCCAGAAACATACATACTGTTTATGTGTATGTTGAGGAGCTGCTGTATCAAAATGAGTTGTCTTCCCCCAGAAATTAGGGTTACGATATGTTTCTTTTATGATTCCAATCCATTCTTCTTTTGCTGTAAAATGTACAAACCAGTGGAATTTATCTTGCCTGGCCGGGCAGTTCTCTGGGTGCTCAGCACCCCTAAACCTCTGATCCTAGAATCGCCCCTGGGGGATAGTATGTAGCTTAGGATATATGCTATATACAGTACAGCACAATGCTACAAGTACAAAACGCTGCATGTTATAGCTATACAACACAGCATTTCTTGGAATCTGATAAACTGTCCAATGCTGTTAAAACACGTTCAGACATCTACATTCTGCAGCTGCACCACGATCCTACTCACTCGCAAATATTAATAATCTCCAATATTAGACTATATGAATTATGTTCCATCAGTGTGACCAATCACATCGATCGATATCATTATTCATTGATCCTACTAAAGCTTCACACAGGTTTTTATAATTTTAACTGAGATTACACATTATCTGCAATAAACATTTCAGTGCAGGCGCTGCTCTGACAGACTGACAGCTGTATGATCCATGTGCACAGAGGCACAGAAAAAACTTGCAATAGAAATGACAGATTTTTTATTCTGAGCTGAGAGTGAATTAATTCTGTGTATTATTTGAAAGTGAAGACAAAATACGATGTTCAAAGAAATGATGCGCATAAAATCAGTAGCCTAATTTAAGATAGTCCAGAGTAACAAACTAATATCCAGCCAGGGTTTAGATTGTGGCAGACAGTAAAAGCTCTGCTAATTAATGCACTTCGATACAGACTGAATGAATGAAGAAATGAAACAGTGAGAGGGAGGAGACAGAGAAAAACTCTGGGTTTGTTGAAGAAAATCTACTCCTGACCAGATTAGGTTCACAGACTCAGTTGCCATAGTAACTGACACCGGGCTTCAGTTACCTCTCTTTCTGGAGCTGAAATCCCAGAGTTTCATTTAGGGTTAACATAACCTGCTGATCTAGACAGTCTGCTAGAGTAGACCTGAAAACTAGATGGTTCTTTTTACTCCACCATAGCAGGTAGTGTGAATCTCTAAGCTCTCTGCACAATTATTATTATTATCAAGTGTCTCCATGTGACCACAACTGAGGGGAAAGTCCAGTGACAGCTTAACTCTAACTGATAGTAGCCTATAGTAAATGCCTTTCCATAGATGTACACCTGTTTTTTCCCATCTGGCTGTCAACATAGGCCTATTCATTCATATTTGTTTTTTTGATGACAACTTTGATGCAGTGCGACACCTGCTGGTCATTTTTAATAACTACTTTTGGCGTACTTGCTGACATGTTGATAGTTTTGCTGAGAACAGACTTCACTGTTCACGGTACATCCTGAAGAAGACTTACTATAGAGCTTTCATTTTCATGGTCTATCAGCTGCATATTTACAGGCAATAAAATAAAACGCTGTTACATTACTTAATTGCCTGTCTGTGTGGGTCGAATCTGCAGCCTCTGAGTCTGCAGAGACATACTGCTGGCGTAAAGGCCAAGAGGTAACCTTATTTTGAAGGGCACAGCTCAAATGTAAGTGACAGAGCATGTTAGCCAATCAGAAGCAAGGGAGCGCTGAGAGCCCGCCCACCAATGAAACAAAATATGGAGTGGTAAATTTGTTTTTTGCAATAGGATCAGAAAACAAGAAATTGAGCTGAATTTCATTTTTTCATCTTTTTGCCAAAAACAAAAAATGGAGAAACAAACCGTTCCTTTGTTTTCTGTTTTTTGCTCAAAAACGAAAAAAATGACTTGTTTCTGGATTCTGATCGTGTCAGTTATACCCAGAAAATGTTAGAAATTCAGCCGGTACAGATGAAGCAGCTCAGGACAGAGCACTAACCTAATCACAGATGTCTTTTTATCTATTATTGAGCAGAGAAGGAAAATGAGAAGCAGACCAAGTGTTTTGCTATCACATAAGATGCTCTTTTTCAATGGAAACCTTAAATACCTGTGTGTTGCTGTGCATGAATTATTGAAAAGCAGACTTAAGGTCTTGCACCAGGCACCTGAGTCTGAATAAAGACACACACACACACACACACACACACACACACACCACACATACACTCCTAATCCAAAGGTCTACCTGCCAGAATATACACGAAAAAAATAATAATAATAAAAAAATAGAATTACTGTCCTGCAGGTGTACACCTCTGTTTACTAGTCAGTGTTCTCTTACAGTTTTCATCCAAGTCCTTTTGGATATAACATGTCACCAATTCATCAGTATATCCTGTTAGACATTTGTTTGAAGTTTTTTCATGATTAGCATAAGAATTCTTGAGTTATAGAAAAAAGATATTTTTTGAAGTCACACTGACCTTGACCTTTAATCTATGACCACTAAAATCTAATCAGTTCATTGCTGAGTCCATGGGGATGTGTGTGCTAAATTTTAAGAAATTCCTTGAAGGCATTTTGGGACACCATGTTAATGACAATGTGACGTATGTGTGGACGGATAAAAAAAGATGTCTTTGCTTCACAAATCCTGTTGATATTCTCTGACTTGTCTAGTCTTCTCTTTGGCCTTGTGAAATACTGTATAGTTTTCCATCTGGGCTTTTAAAAACTACTGAAATGAAATGCAATGTCTAGTTCGTTTGATGTCATACATATCTGACCTGTGTTACATGATCCTTTTTTTTCAAGGACACTCCTCCAATGTACACATGAAGTGCACTTTACAGTCTAATTGTGGGAAGTAAAACTAAAAAAAATAAGGGACTTCCCTAGTGTAGTGGTTAGAGCACTCGTCTATGCGGAGGATCCTGCTGGGGTCGATGTCAGCAAAGGCATGCAGTCGCAAGAGGTTCCCACCGTTGAATAAAACAGGATCAGATTCCCTAAGGAGGCTTCAGGATAAGCGAGTAACTCCGGAATCTGAGCCAAGTCTCAAGCCGTCGTAGACGGGAGGTTTCAGACTTAATAGTCTAGGCCTGGACATGTGATATGAGTTGTTGATGGGCGTGGGAGCCCCAGCCGCATGTTTTACCGACATGCACGATAATCAGTACATACCTGTATCATGCCCAGATGCACAAAAAAGTCTCTTGGACCCATTGCCTTAACCAAACAGGAAGTCGGCCATTTCGAATTCCGTGGTCATTTTTGGCGTTTCACACTTGTTGTGTTTTAACAAACTTGTCCTACAGATTTGAATGGAGTGACTCCAAACTTGGTTTATGTGCGCCTGACCACCTTTGTAATTGTAATCGCGCTGTTTATTTATTAGGGCCCGAGCAGGAGACCTGCCAGGTCCCTATTGTTTTTCTCCCGATTATATATATATATATATATATATATATATATATATATATATATATATGATTGCATTTTTCACTGCCTGAACATACCCCAAAACTCACCAAACTTGGAATTTAAGTCACACCTGGCGAAAAATTTCATAATCTATAGTCGTCCTGAATTTCCACCACTATCAATCAATCAATCAATCAATTTTATTTATAAAGGTGGCGCTATTATTAAGGAAAGTGCATTTTGGCTCATAACTCCCATATACTTTGTCACACATTCAAAAACCTCATATCCACTCGTTCAGTGAATTGTGCTGAATCTTGTGGTATAGGCCACGCCCATTTGAGCCTCATGTTTTTTTTCGCACATTTGCAAAATGTCGCAAACCTACTTTTTCAAACTCCTCCCAGGCAATTTCACTGATTGGCATGAAACTTTGCACACAGTATCTGTGGACCCTCCCGACAAAAAGTTATTAAAAGAATTTTGATATTCCAAACAATACTCAAGTTATTAAATAGCAACTTCCTGCAGATTTTGTTGTAAACAGGAAGCATATCTCCACATTGGTGTATGCAAATGACATGAAACTCAGCTTACCACTTCCGCATGAGGCCCTGAGGCTCAGTGCAAAATTTAGGGTGATGACCACAAGGTGGCGCTCTTTAAATTGAAGTATTTTATATCTCAACATCGGTTGGGCAGATTAACACGAAACTTGGTATAATTATTGTCATTGAGACAATAGCAAACGATGTGGGTTTTGTTAATAATTGGCAAACTTTCTGGGGAAAACCTGGTCTTATTAGGAGAGACGGCATTCATCCCACTTTGGATGGAGCTGCTCTCATTTCTAGGAACCTGGCCAAGTTTATTAGTAATTTAAATCCCTGACAACCCAGAGTTGAGACCAGGACAGAGAGTTGCAGTCCTAAACGCCTCTCTGAGCTTCTAGTTCAGTTACCCAGCCATAGTTTTAATAGTTTTATACAAACGGTGTCTGTCCCCCGACCGCCTAAATTATTTAAATCTAAAATTAAACAAAGAGGAGTTGTGCATAACAACCTCATAAAAATTAAAACCTCTTCTGTGACAGAAAGACAAAACAGGAGAATTAAATGCGGACTGTTGAATATCAGGTCTCTATCGTCTAAAGCAGTGTTAGTAAACGAATTAATATCAGATAATCATATTGATTTACTCAGTCTCACTGAAACCTGGCTGTGTCAAGATGAATATGTCAGTCTAAATGAGTCCACTCCTCCCAGTCATAATAATACCCACATTCCTCGAGGCAGTGGCCGAGGAGGGGGAGTTGCAGCCATTTTTAACTCTAGTCTGTTAATCAGCCCTAAACCTAAACTAGATTATAATTCATTTGAAAGCCTCGTTCTCAGTCTTTTACATCCGACCTGGAAAACCTCGCAGCCACTTTTATTTGTTATAGTGTACCGTGCTCCTGGCCCGTATTCTGAATTTGTATCTGAATTCTCAGAGTTTTTATCCAGTCTAGTTCTTATATCAGATAAAGTTATTATTGTAGGCGATTTTAACATTCATGTCGACGTTGATAATGACTCCCTGGCTACCGCGTTTATCTCATTATTAGACTCCATTGGCTTCAGTCAGCGTGTACATGAACCTACTCATTGTTTTAACCATACCCTCGATCTAGTTCTGACGTATGGAATTGAAATTGATAACCTAAAAGTCTTTCCACAGAATCCCTCGCTATCGGATCATTGTCTGATTACTTTTGATTTCTTTTTACTCGATTACACGCCACTCAGCAACAGTTACTATACTAGATGTTTATCAGATAGTGCTGTCGCAAAATTTAAGGAGAAGATTACTTCGTCGTTAAATTCAATACCAATACCTTCAGTAACAGAGGTTTCCCGTACCGACTTTAACCTCTCCCGAATTGATCATTTTGTTGATAGCGCCGTAGGCTTGCTGCGAACAACACTCGACTCTGTAGCTCCTCTTAAAAAGAAGTTAAAAAAGCAAAGAAAGTTCGCTTCTTGGTATAACTGTCAAACCCGTAAGTTAAAACAAATATCACGAAAATTTGAAAGGAACTGGCGATTAACCAAACTGGAAGAATCTCGTTTAATCTGGACAGACAGTCTCAAAACTTATAAGAGGGGCCTCCGCAATGCCAGAGCAAACTATTACTCAGCTCTAATAGAAGACAATAAGAACAACCCCAGGTTTCTTTTCAGCACTGTAGCCAGGCTGACTGAGAGTCAAAGCTCTATTGAGCCTTGTATTCCTTTAGCCCTTAGCAGTAATGATTTTATGACCTTTTTTAATGACAAAATTCTAACTATGAGAGGCAAAATTCATGACCTCCTGCCCTCAGATAGTACCTATCTAACCTCAAACACAGCTGTAAAACCTAATATATATTTAGATTGCTTCTCCCCAATTTCTCTTCAAGAATTGACAGTGATTTCTTCATCTAAATCATCAACGTGTCTCTTAGACCCCATCCCATCTAGGCTACTTAAGGAGGTCTTTCCTTTAGTTAACACTCATATATTAGATATGATCAATATATCCTTATTAACAGGCTATGTACCACAGTCTTTTAAGGTAGCTGTAATTAAACCTCTACTAAAAAAGCCCACCCTGGATCCAGAGGTGTTAGCTAATTATAGACCAATATCTAATCTTCCCTTTATGTCAAAGATCCTTGAGAAAGTAGTCGCAGACCAGCTGTGTGATTTTCTCCATGATAATAATTTATTTGAGGAATTTCAGTCAGGATTTAGAGTGCATCATAGCACTGAGACAGCACTAGTTAAAATTACAAATGACCTTCTGATTGCTTCAGACAAAGGACTCGTCTCTGTACTTGTTTTATTAGATCTTAGTGCGGCGTTTGACACAATTGACCATCAAATTCTACTGCAGAGACTGGATCACTTAATTGGCCTAAAAGGTTCAGCACTAAGCTGGTTTAAATCTTATTTATCTGATCGTTTTCAATTTGGTGACGTTCGTAATGAATCATCCTTACGTACTAAAGTTTGTTTTGGAGTTCCGCAAGGTTCTGTGCTCGGACCAATCCTATTAACTCTATATATGCTTCCTTTAGGTAACATCATTAGAAATCACTCTATAAATTTCCATTGTTATGCGGATGATACTCAGTTGTATTTATCGATGAAGCCAGAAGAAAGTAATCAATTAACTAAACTCCATAACTGCCTTAAAGACATAAAAATTTGGATGAGCACCGATTTCCTGATGTTAAATTCAGACAAAACTGAAGTTATTGTTCTTGGCCCCAAACAACTCAGAGACTCTTTATCTGATGACATAGTTTCTCTAGATGGCATTGCTCTGGCCTCTAGCACTACCGTAAGAAACCTCGGAGTAATATTTGATCAAGATTTGTCTTTTAATTCTCATTTAAAACAAACCTCACGGACTGCATTTTTTCATCTGCGTAATATTGCGAAAATTAGGCCTATCCTGACTCGAAAAGATGCAGAAAAATTGGTCCACGCTTTTGTTACCTCAAGGCTGGATTACTGTAACTCTCTATTATCAGGTAGCTCTAGTAAGTCCTTAAAAACTCTCCAGCTAATTCAGAATGCAGCAGCACGTGTACTAACAGGAACTAAGAAACGCGACCATATCTCTCCTGTTTTAGCTTCTCTGCACTGGCTCCCTGTAAAATCCAGAATTGAATTTAAAATCCTACTGTTAACTTATAAAGCTCTAAATGGTCAAGCTCCGTCATATCTTAGAGAGCTCATAGTGCCATATTATCCCACCAGAACACTGCGCTCTGAGAACGCAGGGGTTACTCGTGGTCCCTAAAGTCTCCAGAAGTAGATCAGGAGCCAGAGCCTTCAGCTATCAGGCTCCTCTCCTGTGGAATCATCTTCCTGTTACGGTCCGGGAGGCAGACACCGTCTCCACATTTAAGACTAGACTTAAGACTTTCCTCTTTGATAAAGCTTATAGTTAGGGCTGGCTCAGGCTTGCCCTGCACCAGCCCCTAGTTAGGCTGACTTAGGCCTAGTCTGCCGGAGGACCCCCCTATAATACACCGGGCACCTTCTCTCCTTCTCTCTTTCTCTCTCTCTCGTATCCTATTACTGCATCTAGTTAACCCGGCCATTCTGGATGTCACTAACTCGGCTTCTTCTCCGGAGCCTTTGTGCTCCACTGTCTCTCAGATTAACTCATATCGCAGCGGTGCCTGGACAGCGTGACGTGTGTGGTTGTGCTGCTGCTGTGGTCCTGCCAGATGCCTCCTGCTGCTGCTGCTGCCATCAATAGTCATTAGTCATACTTCTACTGTTATTATACACTATTGACTATTGTCACATATGTATACTGCTAGATATTAATACATACTTTCAACATATTGTACCACAGTAGCCAGAACTATAACTATAATAATATTACTTTGAATAATGTTGTTGTAAGCTACTGTCATTACCTGCATCTCTCTCTCTCTCTCTGTCTCATTGTGTCATACGGATTACTGTTAATTTATTATGCTGATCTGTTCTGTACGACATCTATTGCACGTCTGTCCGTCCTGGAAGAGGGATCCCTCCTCAGTTGCCCTTCCTGAGGTTTCTACCGTTTTTTTTTTTTTCCCCGTTAAAGGGATTTTTTTGGGGGAGTTTTTCCTTATCCGCTGCGAGGGTCATAAGGACAGAGGGATGTCGTATGCTGTAAAGCCCTGTGAGGCAAATTGTGATTTGTGATATTGGGCTTTATAAATAAAATTGATTGATTGATTGATTGAATGCCCTCCTGAGGATATTTGATGAAGGACTTACTGATCTGCCACTAGGTGGCGCTCTGGTGGCCATCTAATTTAATATTTGGCACTGTGCCAACACCATAACATTCATGGAAATAAAATTGATAGGGGTGGTATAGACTGGCCCCTGTAACTCGCACACCAAAAATGACCAGCAGGTGGTGCTATTTTCAATGCAAAAGCGTTTTTGGCTAATAACTCCCACATAACATGTCGCACATTGTTAAACCTTCTATTTACGTGTTCTCTGAATTCAGCTGAATTGTGTGGTGTAAGCCACGCCCACTTTCGCGATAACTTTCCATTCGCTAAATTACGACAAATGAAAAACGTACTTTTTCGAACTCCTCCTAGGCGATTTGACCGATTTGCACCAAACTTTGCATGTAGCATCTGTCAACCCTCCTGACAAAAAGTTATTAAAAGAATTTTAATCGTCCATTAAACGGCCAAAATATAAAACAACAAATTTCTGCACATTGTTTTCAAAACAGTCTCTCAAATCTTGACGAAATACAGCCTGATTGCCACAGCACTTTTACTAATTGTGTTCCATGGCCCGATGAGGGTTTGTGCAAAATTCAGTGCAAATCAGCTAATAGGTGGCGCTCTGGTGGCAGTCTAATTAATGTGAATGGAAGTAAATTGGAAAATCTTCAAATCCTCTCCAAAACTCATCGACTTTCAACCTCTTCTTGTCCTTCATACTTTGAGCTAGAGACACCATGTCAACTTTTAAAGAGTCAGAAGACCTTGAACTGTTGGGCATGTATTCAGCTTTTTAAAATTTTTTATGGTTTTGAAATCATCACTTTTACGTTTTACTTTTAAGGATTTTTAGCTTGTCTTCTGGTTTTGTAATGGGTGTGTATTGCGTGAGCTAGAGTGCGTGATATCATCGCTAGAGTGGAGAGCAGCTAGAAAACCTGGAGAGAAAATTCTCTTCAGCTTGATTTGGATCCCACATCTTTTACTTCACATAGACAATATATACATAGAAATGTAGGAAATCTTGTTGGGTTTCAGCTGATGGTCTTATTTCAGATGTAGGACTTACAGTTATGGCTGTAGAAGCCCTAGAGCAACAAGTAGTCCAGCAATTCCCCCATAAGTGGCAATGTTAATTTTGAGCCTAAATTTCTGGAGGAGAGCAGACAGTACCTGTTTTGTCTCTCGCTCTGGTGCCCTCATGCCTGACTACATTGTGACCAAAAGTTATCACAGGATTTGCCCAGTGTTGAATGGCGCACCCGCTGCGGAACATTGAATTTTGAGGTCTCGCCGTGAAAAATTAAATTGCTATAACTTTGGCGTAAATGGTCCAATCTCCACCAAACTTCACATGATTCATATTAGTCCCGGCCTGAACACGTGTTCCTAACCATTTTTCCTGCTAATCATTGCGCCACCTAGTGTGGAAAGGAAGTGCTTCTTATCAGATACTTATCTTTGGATTAACCTGAAATTTCAATGCTGTGGTCTATATTTGATGTTCACAAACATGACATATCATTAGTGTCTACACATGCTGCAGAGGGTTTAATTTTGATATCTTGCCATGAAACAGGAAATTGCTATAAATTTGGAGTAAATGGTCCAATCTCCATGAAACTTCAGATGATTCATATTAGTCCTGCCCTGAACACATTTATATAACCATATTTCCTGATACTCATAGTGGCACCTAGTGGCGACAGAAAGTAGGTCTCATCAAACACTTATCTTTCAATTTATCTGAAAGTTAAATGCTGTGGTGTATATTTGATGTATAAAAACATGATGTACAATTAGTGCAATCTCCAACTCCCTGTAGTGGAAAGAGGAAGTGATACAAAATGTGAGATATGTCATTCCAGCACTGTATCAAGGATGTGCAAAGTCACTCCTGCATGCGATCTGTAACTTTGACAGAAATTAATTGAGGCATCCTGCCAGCCCCACTGAGTTGCGTGAAGGTGCGAGGACCCATTCATCCCTGCTCGCAGCTTTAATTAGGGCCCAAGCAATGACAAAGTTGTCCGTGAGGACCCTATTGTAATCGTGCTGTTTATTATTATTAGGGCCCAAGCGACGAGGAAGTCGTCCTTGAGGACCCTATTGTAATCGCACTGTTTATTATGATTTATTAGGGCCCGAGCACCTAGCGGTGCGAGCACCCTATTGAAATGCAAGGATTTTTTATTATTAGGGCCCGAGTGACGACAAAGTCATCCGTAGGACCCTATTGTAATCGCGCTGTTTATTAGGGCCCGAGAGACAACGAAGTCGTCCGTAGGACCCTATTGTAATCGCGCTGTTTATTATTATTAGGGCCCGAGCGACGACAAAGTCGTCCGAGGACCCTATTGAAATTGTGCTGTTTATTATTATTATTATTATTATTATTGCGACATTTCGTGTCCCAATTTCGGCCCTTTCCCAAATTTCAAAATGCTTCTAACTTTCCACATTCGTCCGGCCACATCTGAAATTTGATATTTTTGGGCGGTTGCACAGGGTCTGTGCAAAATGCCGAAATAACGCCCCCTACAAATTTTCCCATTGGGGTTAGTTTGTCGTAGGCAAACGAAATTTGGTACACACATGTATCATACGGAGACGCACAAAAAAGTCTCCTGATGTCATGGTAAAATCCCAACAGGAAGTCAGCCATTTTGTTTTGAATGTTTTTGTGACGACGATTTCCACAACTTACATTTGAACGAACTCCTCCTAGGGATTTTGTCCTATCGACTTCAAAGTTGGTACAGATCATCCTGAGAACATGCTGATCAAAAGTTATTAAAAGCTTCTCTCTATGTCAAGGGGCGTGGCCGCTAGGGTGTGACAAATGTGGGCGACTTTTCGTTTTCTTGCCATTGAATTTCGAACGGTTCTCCCTCCCACATACTTGATCTCAGCAGCTTCAACCTTGCTGGACATGATGATGGCTCCGATCCCAACGCCCCGATATGTTAATATCCCACCTTACTCATAGCGCCCCCTGGTGGTAACAAGAAGTGACCAGTTTTTACTTTAACATGTACTGATGCCACAAACTCACCGCATCAACTCCATTCCACTTCTAATGCATGCAGAACAAGTTGGTGAAGCTACCTTATGAACACTGTGAAGCTACGTCTAATGGTGTCCCTGTGGCAGCGTGGCGACTATCGATCCCTCGCCACTAAATACGTTTGGCATTTTGATGGCTTCAGCGACCTCATATCCTCATGAAAATTGATACACAGGTCATGAATGGCAAGCTCTTGCATCTGATAGGGGCGTCACCCATGGGGTGGACAAAATGCCTCTATAGCGCCCCCTTGAAATTTTCAAAAACCCCTCCACATAGGGTTTTTTTGGAGTTGGAACATGAAAATTGGTACACATGTGTATGTTGTCCAGACGCACATAAGAGTCTCTGGCACCAATGGTCTACTCCAAACAGGAAGTCGGCCATTTTGATTTTGACTTGTCATTTTGGCGTGATTTCCACATGTTGTATTTTAACGAACTAGTCCTAGGGATTTTATCCAATTGACTTCAAATTTTTTACAGATCATCCAGACACCATGCTGATCAAAAGTTGTGCTCTGCATGTCTGTAGGTCAAAGGGTGTGGCCGCTATGGCGCTGCCATTTTTGATCCATCGCCATGCATATTGAAGCAGCTCTCTCTCCCACATAATTCATCCAAACTGCTTCAAAATTTCTGTACATGATAAGAGCCCCACCCTCAACGCCTCCATATGCTCGTAGGCAATCTTGCTCATGCCACCCCCTTGTGGAAACAGGAAATGAAATAATAATGAAATAAATCCTTCAGGGGTCCGATTTGCTTGAAATTTTACATGTGTGATGAAGGTCCACCCCTGAACGCTCGTAGTGCCATCTGGTGGATGAACGAAACATTGCGTTTTTTCACTCCTGCCAGGTTTTTTCTCCCTTCTCACTTTGCGCCAAAGCCCCCAAAACTCACCAAAATTGGCACACATGTCAGGACTGACGAAAAATTTTAGAAATCCTCCCAAACAACAGTCAATTATTGACAATTTCTCACCTGTCTCCTTACAAGACTTAGCAGATCTTGTGTGCACTATGAAGATCTCTTCTAGTCCACTGGATATCCTGCCCACAACTCTGCTGAAAAATGTTTTCAGCACTATTGGTCCATCTCTACTCTCCATAATCAATAGCTCACTGGTTTATGGTTGTGTCCCATCCCATTTCAAGCAAGCAGTTGTTCAGCCGCTTCTCAAAAAACCCAATCTGGACCCTGCTTTTCTTAGTAACTACCAGCCCATTTCCAAGTTGCCCTTTGTATCTAAGATTCTAGAAAAATCAGTTAGTGACAGCGTTGAACAGTTACAATATCTTAGATAAATTTCAGTCCGGTTATCGTCAGTTACATTCCTCTGAATCTGCTCTTCTCAGGGTCTCCGGTGACATCATGATGGCCTCCGATGCCGGTAAATCCACTATCCTGGTTCTGCTTGATCTCAGTGCAGCCTTTGACACTGTTGATCACCACATCCTTTTAGACAGGCTGGGGGACAGGGTAGGCTTCTCAGGGACCGCCCTCCATTGGTTTCGATCAATCAATCAATCAATTTTATTTATAAAGCACAATATAACAAATCCCAATTTGCCTCACAGGGCTTTACAGCATACGACATCCCTCTGTCCTTATGACCCTCGCAGCGGATAAGGAAAAACTCCCCAAAAAAAATCCCTCTAACGGGGAAAAAAAAAAAAATGGTAGAAACCTCAGGAAGAGCAACTGAGGAGGGATCCCTCTTCCAGGACGGACAGACATGCAATAGATGTCGTACAGAACAGATCAGCATAATAAATTAACAGTAATCCGTATGACACAATGAGATAGAGAGAGAGAGAGAGATGCAGGTAATGACAGTAGCTTACAACAACATTATTCAAAGTAATATTATTATAGTTATAGTTCTGGCTACTGTGGTACAATATGTTGAAAGTATGTATTAATATCTAGCAGTATACATATGTGACAATAGTCAATAGTGTATAATAACAGTAGAAGTATGACTAATGACTATTGATGGCAGCAGCAGCAGCAGGAGGCATCTGGCAGGACCACAGCAGCAGCACAACCACACACGTCACGCTGTCCAGGCACCGCTGCGATATGAGTTAATCTGAGAGACAGTGGAGCACAAAGGCTCCGGAGAAGAAGCCGAGTTAGTGACATCCAGAATGGCCGGGTTAGCTAGATGCAGTAATAGGATATGAGAGAGAGAAAGAGAGAAGGAGAGAAGGTGCCCGGTGTATTATAGGGGGGTCCTCCGGCAGACTAGGCCTAAGTCAGCCTAACTAGGGGCTGGTGCAGGGCAAGCCTGAGCCAGCCCTAACTATAAGCTTTATCAAAGAGGAAAGTCTTAAGTCTAGTCTTAAATGTAGAGATGGTGTCTGCCTCCCGGACCGTAACAGGAAGATGATTCCACAGGAGAGGAGCCTGATAGCTGAAGGCTCTGGCTCCTGATCTACTTTTGGAGACTGTAGGGACCACGAGTAACCCTGTGTTCTCAGAGCGCAGTGTTCTGGTGGGATAATATGGCACTATGAACTCTCTAAGATATGACGGAGCTTGACCATTTAGAGCTTTATAAATTAATTAATAAACAGTAGGATTTTAAATTCAATTCTGGATTTTAAAGGGAGCCAGTGCAGAGAAGCTAAAACAGGAGAAATATGATCTCGTTTCTTAGTTCCTGTTAGTACACGTGCTGCTGCATTCTGAATTAGCTGGAGAGTTTTTAAGGACTTACTAGAGCTACCTGATAATAGGGAGTTACAGTAATCCAGCCTAGAGGTAACAAAGTGTGGACCAATTTTTCTGCATCTTTTCGGGTCAGGATAGGCCTAATTTTCGCAATATTACGCAGATGAAAAAATGCAGTCCGTGAGGTTTGTTTTAAATGAGAATTAAAAGACAAATCTTGATCAAATATTATTCCGAGGTTTCTTACGGTAGTGCTAGAGGCCAGAGCAAAGCCATCTAGAGAAACTATGTCATCAGATAAAGAGTCTCTGAGTTGTTTGGGGCCAAGAACAATAACTTCAGTTTTGTCTGAATTTAACATCAGGAAATTGGTGCTCATCCAAGTTTTTATGTCTTTAAGGCAGTTATGGAGTTTAGTTAATTGATTACTTTCTTCTGGCTTCATAGATAAATACAACTGTGTATCATCTGCATAACAATGGAAATTTATAGAGTGATTTCTAATGATGTTACCTAAAGGAAGCATATATAGAGTAAATAGGATTGGTCCGAGCACAGAACCTTGCGGAACTCCAAAACAAACTTTGGTACGTAAGGATGATTCATTATGAACGTCAACAAACTGAAAACGATCAGATAAATAAGATTTAAACCAGCTTAGTGCAGAACCTTTTAGGCCAATTAAGTGATCCAGTCTCTGTAGCAGAATTTGATGGTCAATTGTGTCAAACGCTGCACTAAGATCTAATAAAACAAGTACAGAGACAAGTCCTTTGTCTGAAGCAATCAGAAGGTCATTTGTAATTTTAACTAGTGCTGTCTCAGTGCTATGATGCACTCTAAATCCTGACTGAAATTCCTCAAATAAATTATTATCATGGAGAAAATCACACAGCTGGTCTGTGACTACTTTCTCAAGGATCTTTGACATAAAGGGAAGATTAGATATTGTTCTATAGTCTGCTAACACCTCTGGATCCAGGGTGGGCTTTTTTTAGTAGAGGTTTAATTACAGCTACCTTAAAAGACTGTGGTACATAGCCTGTTAATAAGGATAGATTGATCATATCTAATATATGAGTGTTAACTAAAGGAAAGACCTCCTTAAGTAGCCTAGTTGGGATGGGGTCTAAGAGACACGTTGTTGATTTAGATGAAGAAATCAATGCGGTCAGTTCTTGAAGAGAAATTGGGGAGAAGCAATCTAAATATATATTAGGTCTTACAGCTGTGTTTGAGGTTAGATAGGTACTATCTGAGGACAGGAGGTCATGAATTTTGCCTCTAATAGTTAGAATTTTGTCATTAAAAAAGGTCATAAAATCATTACTGCTAAGGGCTAAAGGAATACAAGGCTCAATAGAGCTTTGACTCTCAGTCAGCCTGGTTACAGTGCTGAAAAGAAACCTGGGGTTGTTCTTATTGTCTTCTATTAATGCTGAGTAATAGTTTGCTCTGGCATTGCGGAGGCCCCTCTTATAAGTTTTGAGACTGTCTGTCCAGATTAAACAATATTCTTCCAGTTTGGTTAATCGCCAATTCTTAAATCCTATCTGTCTGATCGATCCTTTTCTGTGGCTGTTGGCCCTCATAAATCAGAGTTTGCTCCCCTTTCTTGCGGGGTGCCCCAAGGTTCAGTGCTTGGGCCTATCCTCTTTACGCTATACATGCTCCCTCTCAGAGATATCATCAGCAATTTTGAAGGTATCTCATACTATATGTATGCAGATGACCTCCAGTTATATTTTTCTTTTAACCCTGATAGGACCGATGGAATTGACTCACTGTACAATTGTATGAATGTAATTAAGGACTGGATGGCTACTAACTCCCTTCAGTTGAATGCAGCTAAAACTGAGATTCTAATTGTTGCACCTGACGCCTCAGCATCTAAAGTGGCCAGCTGCTTAGGGTCCCTCAGTGCAAATGTGCGCCCAATTTGAGAAACCTTGGGGTCACATTTGATCAGGCCATGCTCTTCGATGACCACATCAAAACTGTCACTCGCTCCTGCTTTTTCCACCTCAAAAACATTTCCAAACTCAGATCCATGTTAACTTATTCCGAGCTAGAAATGATCATCCATGCTTTTATTTCCTCACGTCTAGATTACTGTAATTCTCTTTTCACCTGTCTCAATAAAACTTCATTAGACTGCCTCCAACTAGTCCAGAACGCTGCCACCAGGCTTCTGTCCAGATCTCATAAGTTCACTCATATCACTCCAGTCCTGGCATCCTTGCACTGGCTCCCTGTTAATTTCAGGATCCAGCACAAGATTCTAACCATCCACATCAAGATTCTACAGAGCCCTCCATGGTCAAGCGCCTGCATACTTGACGGATCTGGTGTCCTTTCACTGTCCTGTCAGGTCACTGCGGTCCACTGAAGGCCACCTACTTACTGTCCCTCACACAAGATTAAAGACGAAAGGTGATAGAGCCTTTAAGGCTGTTGCACCGAAATGGTGGAATGCACTACCTCATGAGCTGAGAGCGGCCTCTTCTGTGGACATTTTTAAAAAGCAGTTAAAAACACTTATGTTTAGGCATGCGTTCCATTAATTGTCCATTGTATCATCTATGTATTTCACAGCACTTTATATTTGTTTTTGTCTATTTTGCATTGTTTCTGTTATTGTATTTTTTGTATTTTATCTTGTGAAGCACTTTGTGAGTCCTCTCTGTGAGAAGTGCTATATAAATAAAATTTACTTACTTAACATTATCGTCTGTAATGCATCTCTCTCGGTCTCTGTCCCCCCTCTGTCTCATTGTGTCATATGGATTACCGTTAAATAATCCTACAAAAACAGAATTATTCAACTGGCATTTTGCACTCATGCAGGAGTTCACCACTGGGGGCTCTTATGTGTATATGTGGGTGAAGGTGGGTGGTTGTGTGGTTGTGTACTTGGGTGCGTCTGACTTCTCTGTTATTATTTGATTTGCACCCAGTGTGCATTTGTCTATTATTCATACCATGCCGAAGGGGCAACTTTTGGCCGAGGCTTTGGCAAAAGCATGCCTGTACCCTTCATTATGTCTGCGGGCTAGTGTGTGTGCAAAAGTGTACATGAGCCCATATATAAATGTGTGTTTCACTCCAGAAGACACTAATTTCCTGATACTGACAGTACCAAGCTGGTCACAGTAACACTAGAAGAAACTCACAGCGTGCAAGAGAACAGCTGGGAAAATAGTATGTATGTGTATGATACATTGTGTGTGTGTGTGTGTGTGTGTGTGTGTGCGTGCGTGCGTGCGTGCGTGCGTGCGTGCGTGTGTGTGTGTGCGTGTGCTGTATGACTGGAGGCCAGAGCTGGATTTTTTTCAGTCAGTGAAAAGGGATTTGAACATGCACTGTCTTGATCCCTCACAGGCCTCTCTTCTCAGCTTCTCATGAAAACATTGGCATGATATGCACAGTGTATATTTCATCTGTCGTTTTCTGATGACATTGGGATACAGACATCATCTGAGAGACAAACAAAGCTTCACCTTCTTATAAGATTAACTCAGCATGGTGCAGCGCCACTGTAAAATCATATAAAGGCTGACTGACTTAAGAAGCACACGCACAGCTCACTGCGAGACATTCCCGTCTTAATGAGCTATCTAATCTGCTCATCAGTCTTAAAGATATTGTCTTTTTGTGGACTTCCAACAAAACGGCTTCCAAAATGCACATTCTCACTGTTTTTCAAACCAAGATCTTTCAATTATACATTATGCATTCACAAGGCTTCCAGCTAAATTGTGTGATGTGAATATAACTAGGTTACTTTGTGTAACCTCAAGGGAAATAAAGGTATAACTTAAATCTTGACAAAGTCATTTCCATTCCTCTGCAAAAAAACAGTAATGCCTTTCACTATGGATGACCTGGACTCACACGACAGTGTGAAATCTGGGAGTCTTTTTTGGGTTAACATCTAATATTAACTTGAGAGATAACCTGTTGCCGGTCAATGCTAATTTTCTCCACTGACTTTTATTAAGGGTACTCACTGAGGAGATGAAGAGTCAGGAATGGGGATAAAGAGAGGATGCTCTACCTTTTTTTTTTTAATAATAATAACATTAAACAAACAAACAAACAGCAGCAGAGCCAAAGCCTACATGAACAGGGTATAAGGCAGCTTTTATTTTCAAAACTTTGCAGAACAAAATATGATCACTGTAAATATGATTCCTTCTCTATCCATCAATCAAATGAAACAGTTATGTTCTTCCCTCCTTCCATCCCTTAAGTTCTCCCTTTCCCAACCTCTCTTCAACTTCCTGCCTTATCCTAGAAAATATGCACTTCTTTTTCTGCGTGGTTCACATAATCAGAATATTACAAAGAAAAAAAAACAGTAGAGAAGTAGTTTCCTGTCTGAGGTTTAGAAAACTTTTAATTAAAAAGAGTTTGGGCTAAATTCAATGCTTCTGTCCAGGTCTCAAACACCTCATGGCTAGCCTGGTTCATCCTTGCTGTAGAGAGCTCCAAAGTCAAATTATCCAACACAGAGCAACAAAGCCTGATACCATTGGAGAATAGAAGGATAGTGAGCTACTACCATCTTTTTTTTTTTTTTTTTGCTGAGTGCAGCAAGCAGCAGTTGTCTGTGAACTTGAGATTCAGTGATGAAGCATAATTTAAAAGCATTAACTGTGTTAACCAGACTAAAGGTATACACAACATTTCTCACAAACATTTAACAACTCCCTCCCAAAAAGGAAGATAATTTTCATTGTATATCTTTTTCTTGGTGTCAAGTAGAATCTATGTACAAACTTGAAATTGATTAATTGATCATTTGAAATCTGGGAGAAGAGATGGGTATTTTGCATCTCTCATCCCAGTTTATGGATGCATTGATGCAAGCAAGGATACTATTACATAGTTTTCATGTCCTGTTACTGCATCTTGCTAACTCGGCCATACTGCATGTCACTAACTCAGCTTCCTCAGAGGGATGTCGTATGCTGTAAAGACCTGTGAGGCAAATTGTGATTTGTGATATTGGGCTTGATTGATTGAGTTTTATAATAGAGACAGGAGTCTGTGGGCATTCTTGAATTGGATTTTAGACCACTCGTACATGCCCCCTGGCTATTCCTTCAAGCTTTTTTTAACCAAATTAATAATTGAATGAGTGACAGGCTTCATATTAAGTGGGGTTATTATTGCCTATCTTCCTATTCCAACCTGTAAAAGATAACTTGTGTCATGTTTCACTTACCATTGCATTTATTGTAATCATTCACCCCATTTGTTGTTTTTAACATAATTGGTATTTTCTACATGTATAATCAGTTGGCAGTTGTTGTGTTTGTTTGGCCAGCCAGCTGTGGCCCTCTTTACAGGTTGGATGGTACTGACTTCTGGTCTATTTACAATGTATAAAATGCTACACTCTGCTTTCATTCCCCCACATGAATGTTTACTGTTGCCATGGCAACAGGTGCTGTTTCAGTAGCTAACGTTAGCTTAGCGCAATCTACATATTAACAATGAACAATAAAACTACAGTGTGACATTTCTAAACAAAAACAGCTACCAATACCAACAGCTGTTCTATCAGACCTTAACCAGGGTGTTGCCACTTGTCATATCTTACAACAATTAACGTAACTTCACTGAAATGATGTAACCTAACTAAACATGGTGCGGTTCAGCACAGACATTACAACTACATTAGTAAGAGTACACTAATAATAAGATGTGAAGTGGTTTTTGACTTTTATCCTACTCAAAAGAATAAATGAAAAATATAAAGGATGAATTGGCTAATAACTGCCAACTAAAGAAACAGCCAAGCCACTGCTTTAGAGAACTGAATGTTGTCGGTCAGTTCTTGAAGAGAAATTGGGGAGAAGCAATCTAAATATATATTAGGTCTTACAGCTGTGTTTGAGGTTAGATAGGTACTATCTGAGGACAGGAGGTCATGAATTTTGCCTCTAATAGTTAGAATTTTGTCATTAAAAAAGGTCATAAAATCATTACTGCTAAGGGCTAAAGGAATACAAGGCTCAATAGAGCTTTGACTCTCAGTCAGCCTAGTTTGCTCTGGCATTGCGGAGGCCCCTCTTATAAGTTTTGAGACTGTCTGTCCAGATTAAACACTGAGGAGATGAAGAGTCAGGAATGGGGATAAAGAGAGGATGCTCTACCTTTTTTTTTTTTTAATAATAATAACATTAAACAAACAAACAAACAGCAGCAGAGCCAAAGCCTACATGAACAGGGTATAAGGCAGCTTTTATTTTCAAAACTTTGCAGAACAAAATATGATCACTGTAAATATGATTCCTTCTCTATCCATCAATCAAATGAAACAGTTATGTTCTTCCCTCCTTCCATCCCTTAAGTTCTCCCTTTCCCAACCTCTCTTCAACTTCCTGCCTTATCCTAGAAAATATGCACTTCTTTTTCTGCGTGGTTCACATAATCAGAATATTACAAAGAAAAAAAAAACAGTAGAGAAGTAGTTTCCTGTCTGAGGTTTAGAAAACTTTTAATTAAAAAGAGTTTGGGCTAAATTCAATGCTTCTGTCCAGGTCTCAAACACCTCATGGCTAGCCTGGTTCATCCTTGCTGTAGAGAGCTCCAAAGTCAAATTATCCAACACAGAGCAACAAAGCCTGATACCATTGGAGAATAGAAGGATAGTGAGCTACTACCATCTTTTTTTTTTTTTTTTTTGCTGAGTGCAGCAAGCAGCAGTTGTCTGTGAACTTGAGATTCAGTGATGAAGCATAATTTAAAAGCATTAACTGTGTTAACCAGACTAAAGGTATACACAACATTTCTCACAAACATTTAACAACTCCCTCCCAAAAAGGAAGATAATTTTCATTGTATATCTTTTTCTTGGTGTCAAGTAGAATCTATGTACAAACTTGAAATTGATTAATTGATCATTTGAAATCTGGGAGAAGAGATGGGTATTTTGCATCTCTCATCCCAGTTTATGGATGCATTGATGCAAGCAAGGATACTATTACATAGTTTTCATGTCCTGTTACTGCATCTTGCTAACTCGGCCATACTGCATGTCACTAACTCAGCTTCCTCTCCAGAGCCTTTGTGCTCCACTGTCTTGCAGGTTAACTTCTATCACAGTGGTGCCTGGATAGTGTGATGTGTGTGCTTGTGCTGCTGCCGTGGTCCTGCCAGATGCCTCCTGCTGCTGCTGTTATCATTAGTCATATTTCTACTGTTATTATACACATATGATTATTGTCACATACATATACTATCAGATGTTAATATTTACTTTCAACATATTGTACCACAATAACCAGAATCATAATTATAATATTATTACTTTCATTAATGTTGTTGTAACATTATCGTCTGTCCTGCATCTCTCTCTGTGTCTGTCTCTCTGTCTCTCTTTCTGTCTCATTGTGGCATACAGATTACTGTTAATTTATTATGTTGATGTGTTCTGTACGGCATCTATTGCATGTCTGTCCATCCTGCTCCCTGGATCCCTGCTCAGTTGCTCTTCCTGAGGTTTCTACCTTCTTTTTCCCTGTTAAAGGGAGTTTTTCCTTATCTGCTGCGAGGGTCCTAAGGACAGAGGGATGTCGTATGCTGTAAAGACCTGTGAGGCAAATTGTGATTTGTGATATTGGGCTTGATTGATTGAGTTTTATAATAGAGAGAGGAGTCTGTGGGCATTCTTGAATTGGATTTTAGACCACTCGTACATGCCCCCTGGCTATTCCTTCAAGCTTTTTTTAACCAAATTAATAATTGAATGAGTGACAGGCTTCATATTAAGTGGGGTTATTATTGCCTATCTTCCTATTCCAACCTGTAAAAGATAACTTGTGTCATGTTTCACTTACCATTGCATTTATTGTAATCATTCACCCCATTTGTTGTTTTTAACATAATTGGTATTTTCTACATGTATAATCAGTTGGCAGTTGTTGTGTTTGTTTGGCCAGCCAGCTGTGGCCCTCTTTACAGGTTGGATGGTACTGACTTCTGGTCTATTTACAATGTATAAAATGCTACACTCTGCTTTCATTCCCCCACATGAATGTTTACTGTTGCCATGGCAACAGGTGCTGTTTCAGTAGCTAACGTTAGCTTAGCGCAATCTACATATTAACAATGAACAATAAAACTACAGTGTGACATTTCTAAACAAAAACAGCTACCAATACCAACAGCTGTTCTATCAGACCTTAACCAGGGTGTTGCCACTTGTCATATCTTACAACAATTAACGTAACTTCACTGAAATGATGTAACCTAACTAAACATGGTGCGGTTCAGCACAGACATTACAACTACATTAGTAAGAGTACACTAATAATAAGATGTGAAGTGGTTTTTGACTTTTATCCTACTCAAAAGAATAAATGAAAAATATAAAGGATGAATTGGCTAATAACTGCCAACTAAAGAAACAGCCAAGCCACTGCTTTAGAGAACTGAATGTTGCCCACAAGCATCAAAGCATCAAAATCCAAAAAAAAAAAGCAAATCCACACGCGTAGAACTGAGATCCACAAATGTTTTTTCGATTCACGAATAAAAAGTGAGTTCACAAATGCCTCTTCGAAAGCTGTAAATGTTAGGAAGATATTCACAAATGCTTTTCATTTATTTGCAAATTGATTTAATGTATTCACAGATATTTTTTTTTTATTTGTGGAATGTGTTTGTGTATTTTCAGATCCATTTTATATTTGCAAAATATTTTTGTGAGTTTACAAATCTGTATTTGTTGAAGGTGTTTTATATTTACAGATTACACATTTACACACCGATTGTCGATCTGTTCACACACATAATTATGAAACAAATCTATCTCCATATATTTCTTATAAAATTTTTGATGGAATCACGGTCAATATTTTTCTACCTGAATTTGTTTCTACTCTGCACACAAATTTAGAACTCTCTTAGACCATATGTATGCACAAATGATCAAGGCTGGCTAAGAAAACATAAACACACAACTTTTAACTAAATGCGTAACATATTTAAACCTTATATAATTTAAAAAGGTTTTAAAAGACAGTATTTAAAACTGTGCTAATGCATTGGTCAAATGTATTAACTATGAAACTGACACCCTGTCATCCTCATCAATTCATTCATTCATTCATTTTCTGTAAACGCTAATCACTACCACGATTAGCAGGCACATAGAAGGACATGAAATGATGGCAAATCTGGTTAGCCCAGATTGTCCTAAAAAAAACAAGATATAGCATGCATATGTAGCTTTTATAATGACTGTGATATGAGCTTAAAAGTAAAGGCAGTAAAATAATAAAAGTGGAAGACCAGCGTGTCAGTAGACTGGATTGTCATATACGACAAGGTTGCGTGTCGCGATGGTTGGAAGTTAAGGGAGGAAGTGGTGAACTCTGAGCAGCGTAGGAAGCCGAAGAAGGCCAGCAGGAACATGATTGTAGTACCTTGTCTATGGGAGGACGCCGAAGAGATGGCAGTAGTTGGGGTGGATCAGGAGGACCTTTAAGGCACTGGTGATATCCGCCTTGGACAGCCAGGCTCCTAGGCCTGCGATGTGGATAAGTGAGATGGCGTGGTCAATTGTTGTCTGCAGAGAGAAATCTGGGCTTGGAATGAGGCTGTTAATACTAGGGACAATGGAACCATGGGGGAAAGAGAGATTGATGATGAGTCTCTTCTTTCCTAAATATTTTCTGGTAGCTATGCCTAGTGGACTGATTCTGAATGTGGGGACAGGTGGGGTGGAAAGTGGGCCGATCATGAATTCTTCATCAGCTTCCTTATGCAAAAGTTTGTCAACTACTTCGGGCTCAGAAGTGGCAGACTGCAAGTTGAGGCACGTATAAGAGGAGTCTGGCATGGCCTGCAAACCGGGGTGGAAGCCATGGGTGAAACCCTGAACAAGAAAGTTGACAAACTCACGGTCTGGGTGGTTCTGTAAGGCGGAAGCAAGGACGGTGATTTGAACTCGTGTGTCAAGGTACTTACACAAACTGTGCTTGGTTGGATTATGTGGACAAGTCGGCCTGGCGTGGGCTCCGCCACAGAAGGAGCAGGTGTGGAGGAATCTGCAGCTCAAAGCGCTGCATCCGAGCTCATTAAAATTATTGCAGATTTTCCTCCCACCTTGGGAGAGGACTGGTTTCCCTCTTCTATCTATGCCCTTGGGAAGGGAGCCCGGGGAGGTTGGTTGGGTGTTGGCTGGTTTAGGGGTGATGGAAGGTGGGGGGGCCGCAGAGGGCAGCCTACGAAAAATGGTGCGCCACAAAGATTGCAATACAAGGAGGACTGAGCTGCAAAAACCCGGAAGAAGAAGAAGAAGAGGTAGAGGGAAGCTGAAGGCTACAGCCGATGGTGCTACCATTGATTATCGATGCAGGAGCGGTCTGTGGGGCAGTGGTGTGTGCTGCTGCCGTGGTCCTGCCAGATGCCTCCTGCTGCTGCTGCTGCTGCCATCATTAGTCATTAGTCATACTTCTACTGTTATTATACACGACTATTGTCACACATGTATACTGCCAGATATTAATACATACTTTCAACATATTGTACCACAGTAGCCAGAACTATAACTATAACTATAATATTATTACTTTGAATAATGTTGTTGTAAGCTACTGTCATTACCTGCATCTCTCTCTCTCTCTCTCTCTCTCTCTGTCTCTGTCTCATTGTGTCATGTGGATTACTGTTAATTTATTATGCTGATCTGTTCTGTACGACATCTATTGCACGTCTGTCCGTCCTGGAAGAGGGATCCCTCCTCAGTTGCTCTTCCTGAGGTTTCTACCGTTTTTTTTCCCCGTTAAAGGGTTTTTTTTGGGGAGTTTTTCCTTATCCGCTGTGAGGGTCATAAGGACAGAGGGATGTCGTATGGTGTAAAGCCCTGTGAGGCAAATTGTGATTTGTGATATTGGGCTGTATAAATAAAATTGATTGATTGATTGATTGATTGATTGATTGGTGGTGGACGTCAGGGTGGGAGGAGCGGCCAATGAAGATTGAATAGGTAGAAGGAAGGGAAGAGGTGTAGAGGAAATACCTCTTTTAGAATATTTGCACATCGTAATAATGAATTTGGGGCAACACCCTCCTAACGAGGGAAGCAACTAATCAATAATGAATCAATCTCAGTATCTGGGTTATGAATTCTCTAGACAGTGGTCTCAGCTCCTGTACACAAGATATACATCACACACAACGACTTGGCGATAAATGAAGATTTATTTAACTAAATGGGTAACACTGAGTAACTGAATAGCAAATGATGATTATATGACACAACACAAAATCAACAATATATATATGAATGAAGTGAGAAGTAACACTCGTTTGATTTGCTTAGTTTGGCGATAGTGGGAGAGTAGCCTATATTAAAACAGCCTACATTATCAATGGGGACCGCAGGAATGTGCAAAACCATTCACTTGGACCTAATGAAACCTAAATTAAAATCGGGATAATTAACTAAGCCTCCTGTTCAACCTCCCTCTTTACCATACAGCGGTTAACTCAAGTTATGGAAATTTTGGCCTGCTTTCAACGGCGTTGATTACAGGTGGAGCTCTTTCAGGGTCCCTGGACTGTCGCGGCAGCTTTCCAGCAGAATAGCACGACTGTTTCACAGCCGAGAGAGCAGATGATTTTGCAATGTCCTGTGGGTACCCAGTGGCTGGTCCACGCTGCAGAAGACCTTTGGGCTGGATGGAGGACCACTGTGGCAAGTGGCGGGCAGCCGGTTCCAAGGAATCTGGAGCGAAGAGGTGGCCGACAGATGCTGGTCTGCTTCGTTCTGGTTACTCATTTATAATAATGTGACAACAATACCGCTGGCCATTCGATATTGCTGTCAAAGTTACTACTACGCGTAAAAATGTTGAAAACACTGGAGATGAAGGAAAACTGGATCGATAAAATTTCCAAGTTCAAAATAACTTTGCTTGTGAGCACAAAAGGGTTAAAAGCGTAATAAAGGAAGTTACGCACTACAAAAAGGTAAAATGTGAATAAATACGGCAGACTCAGAGTATGAGTAATATGGAATACTAACAAAAGACAAAAAAACAAGGAAAAGAAACAAGAGTGAAACAAGAGTTAAGAGTTAAGAGAGCATAAAAACAAGACAAGAACAAAAGACAAGAGGATGAGCAAGAGGAGACAAGAGTGAAGATAAGACAAGAGAGTGAGAGAAGAGAGTGAGAGCAAGCAGCGCCCGGGTATTTCACTGGGTCAAAAAGTGGGCAGCGAGCCTGATCAAAAAAGGGGGGTTTTTCCCTCGTGATAAGGAATATATCTCTATTGAGATATAATCAGGGGAAACTTTAATTCTTTTGTGATACGAGGTTGTATACTTCAATATGTTACGCACGAGTGACGCTTACTCTTCCCACTATGGTCCACATTGTTTCTTAGCATCCAATTAAGCGTACAGATTAACATTAAATCAAAATACACATAATATGCTGTGATAACAGCTAGCCTATGTTAAATACACACACTGACTAATTCAATGACAATGTATAATGAGAAACAGAATGAAGGAACATATAGTCATGCAACAAGTTGATTAATAATACCTAATTATATCTTCATTAAGTGGACTTCCTTACGGTAACTCTTCTTAACTCTGCCACAGGATGGCAATATGGCTACATGTTAGAGAGTTGAAACTAATATTTAATTCTGCCACATATCAAAACTTTGTTCTTAACAGAGTACCATTCATAAGAGAACATGATCATGCTATAAACAAGTCAAGACATGTTAACGGTCAACCAAGAGTGACAAACACATGATACACATACACTTCAGTCTTATTACAACTGAACATTTGTCTCTCCCCGGAGTCACATGTGATTGGCAGGATGCGGTTATCAAAAGGGTGCATTGTATTTCAAAGTAGAGCTGGTAATTAAAATGTTACGTCGGGGTGTAAAAAAGAGGCGGACCCCTTTATAAGTGAAGTCATTTGAATCACTTAACATGATCTCCTTGGAGACAGACCGACTATCTTTCTCCTGACTGGGGTAAATTAGGGGACAGGGCAATAAAACATCTTGCCTTGCCGAGAACTTCAATATGCTCCTACAGAGGAAAGGATGCTGGGATGGAGGGATGCATGTGCTCAGGTTGCTAGTGAAGGCTGGGGGAAAAGGGAGGGGTGAGATAGCCCTGAAACTGGGACAGCATGAGCTGGGTTTGATTTGACCTGGCCCTGAGAGAGGGCTGATGTGGAAGGCTGGGCATCATCGGCTGTGGAGTGCATCGTGACGTCATCGGCATGGACGCCGAGGTGACGCTGGGAATCCACAAGAGGTCAGGAAGCATGGCTAGAGGGAGTGGTACTATGTTGTGACTCGGTGAATAGTTTGAAGAGTTTTGCCTTGTTGTCGGTACAACGGAACAGAATGTTTCGCTGGCTGAGGTCATGCTTCAGGCAAGCTATTGTCTACTCAAATATGTTAAGAGTGGAGGGCCAGCATGAGTGTTGGCTGGGTGAGTGACAGTCTCGGCGGCTTCGCCTGTCGTCCGAGCGCTTGGATGCACGTCTTGGAGGTGGAGTGTCCCCGAACGTTGATGCCGGGATCCCCCCACTGGAGCTGCTGGACGGCGAAGGCCCAATGATGTTGGAGGTGGATGGCTGACCGCAACTGACTGACAACCGCAACTGGCTGACTGCTGAGGTGGTAGGATGTGAGGAGAAGGGGAGGACGCAGGTATGACAGAAATTAACTGGTTGTCCTCGAACTGATCGCTGTCAGATGGGTTCAGAGAGAGTTCTTCATCCATGGTTTTATAGGTAAGTTTCTTTGTCTGACTTGTCGTCTCTCACGGATGATGTGGAAACAGAGTCAAAGGATGAGGAAATGGATGAGGTGTGCTTACATACTTGTAGTATGGAAATGAGTTTGTCTGAAGCATGGTCTTAGTTCCCGAATGTTGTTATAAAACTTCATCTGTGGTAGAAACATAATCGGCCGTTGTGCATGTGTCATGAATCCAACGTTGATTTTGCATGCACACTTATTTTATGTGCAGCGTAAAAATGTTTCTAGGCACACATTAATGAATGAAGCCTAACGTCACTAAAGGAAGCAGTATGAAAATGATGAAAATAAAAGAACAATGCGTAACTTCACCAGTCCACCCTAAATCAGTAACTATCCAAAGATCCTTTCCCTCCATTCCTTCCCTTCCCCACCCCCCTCCCAGTTCCATGTAACTTGCAATATGACAGGGTTGCAGGATAGTAGAGATTAGCAGATAATCCTGTATAAACCTTCTTTCTGAAAACAAATAAAATGAAGAAAGTTACATATATTAACAGAGGGTAAAATAAATAGATAGGCCTAAATAAAATAAATAAAATTACATTTAATGAAATTAAAAAAACAATAAAATAAAATAAAATAATAAATAAATAAGTAATAGTAACAAAAAAGAAAAGAAAAAAGAAGTGGGACTATGATATGCATCAAGTTCATAATGACAGCCTTCTTCTTTATCATTCTTATTTAACTAACTACAGTTAAAAATTTGAAAAATAGGTGTAGTATTTGTGATAGAAATACATTTAACAGATAAGAAGTAGATGTAGATGAGATGAAATAGAGAGAGCCGTCTATGCTGTCTGTGTGAAAAGCTCAGTCAAAAAGGTGACTTTATATTCAGTTTAAAGCCATATTTTACGCTTAGGGTTACCAGACGTCCCGCATTACGCGGGACTGCACAGCATTTCTGTCTCTTTTCATGCGTCACGCAAATTAAGACCATGTCCCGCATGATTGGTTGTCACCCTCGCTAGCATTTCCCCCCAGCAAATGAGAAGAAGCTGCATGCAGCGGCCTGCCCAGGTGGGCTCTCTGTTTATTGTCATAGTAGCACCGCACCGTGTGGTGTGAATGTGTGAAGAGAGAATCCTGTGGGTGGCGCCAGAGTACTGAACTGTCCTGTTCCTGCTCCCGACCATCACTGCAAGTTCCTCCTCATCCTTCCCTCCCCCTCTGCTCACTCCCTGAATCCCTGGACTTGTGAGTTGAGACTTATGTTACTGTTGCTGCTCTTTTGAGCTTTCCAACCATCACTGCAGTGCCAGTGAATCCCTGGTCTCATGAGTTGCGATTTTTGTTATCCAAGTGATAAGTGATTGTAAGTCTGGGTGGTCATTTTATTTATTTTGAGTACTTACACCCATTAGAAAGAGAAAAGGAAAAAAAGAAATGAATGAGGGCAAAACAGCCTTGTGGTCATTTTAACTGTGGCGAATGAGCCTTGAAGGAGGGGACAGGGACAGTTGGGGGGGGGGTGGGGGGGGGGGGTGCGCATTGGGGGCAGGTGTCCCACATTGTTCCTCACAAACCTACTCCTTGTCCCACATTTGGTTTATTGGGACCTGGTCACCCCTATTTACGCTACACTTTTAGATTCTGATTCTTTTATCTATACATTTAAACAGAAGAACTTTTATGTCATCAGATGCCTGCATCTTAAGTAAAATTGGCAAACAGCTGGATGTGGACTGCCTCGACTGCTACCAGCTTGCTAAAATTGTTTTTAGCCTGACGGCTAGGCTAAGCTATGAGCACTTTTATGGACTTTTATGACTTTTATGGACTTTTACAACCTGCATGTGTGATGACTTGAGAGTGGACCTGAGTGTCATTCATGTCAGCTTACCATCACAAAGCTGAAGACAAGCATCGCTTGTGTGGAAGCTGAGCTCAGGGAGAGAGACAAGCTAATTTTGGAGTTTTCATCTGTCGCCAAAGCCCAGGCTAAACAGCCTAGCCGTCCTGGGCTCCTCCGGCTGTGTCAACAGGAACAGACTAGCGGTCCCAGCGCTGTTCTGGAATCCAGCCCAGGGAATGGAGTCTTTACACCAGCAACTCCATGTCCCCGTGTCCTGCACCGGAACTCACCCTCCAGAATGGCTGGCGGCTCCAATCCCACGAGACAACACCCACGTGAGGTCACGACACTGGTCATAGGTGACTCCATCATCAGAAATGTTAAAACACATTTTGCAATAAAAGGTGCTACTGTCCACGAAATAGAGCAAAAAGCTATTGAAATCCTTGTTAACGAACTGGACATCACCAAGGTCATTATACACGTAGGTACAAATGACATTCTTAAACAGCAGTGTGAACTACTGAAAACTGACTTTCTGCGGTGTTGGGCATTTCTCAAGGCTGTTGTCTTTGCACACCTGGTTGTCATCAACCTGCGCTACTCAGGGTGTCTCCTACATTGACAACTTCAGTCTCTCCTGGGAGCGCAGACAGCTGTTCAAAGATGATGGTATACACTCACACACACACTTTTTTTACTGTGTTGACCACCTGGGCGTTCCACCTGCAGACTTCCCAGACAGCCATAACGTCTCCTCAACATCCACCCCTTCTAACCAGTCCCTCTATTATTGATGTGCCCTAGGTCCTAGTGCAAATCCAATTGGTTCTGCATGTTCATCCTCCATTAATCATGTGGAGCCAGGGCCCTCTAAGACAACTTCTTCAATCAATCAATCAATCAATCAATCAGTCAATCAATCAATTTTATTTATAAAGCCCAATACCTCAAACCACAATTTGCCTCACAGGGCTTTATAACATCCCTCTGTCCTAAGGAACCTCACAGCGGATAAGGAAAAACTCCCCCCAAAAAACCCTTTAACGGGGAAAAAAATGGTAGAAACCTCAGGAAGAGCAACTGAGGAGGAATCCCTCTTCCAGGACGGACAGACATGCAGTAGATGTCGTACAGAACAGATCAACATAATAAATTAACAGAAATCCGTATGACACAATGAGACAGAAAGAGAGACAGAGAGAGAGACAGAGACAGAGAGAGATGCAGGACAGACGATAACGGTAATAGCTTACAACAACATTAATGAAAGTAATAATATTATAATTATGATTCTGGCTATTGTGGTACAATATGTTGAAAGTATATATTAATATCTGATACATATGTGACAATAATCATATGTGCATAATAACAGTAGAAGTATGACTAATGATAACAGCAGCAGCAGGAGGCATCTGGCAGGACCATGGCAGCAGCACAACCACACACGTCACACTATCCAGGCACCGCTGCAATATAGGTTAACTTGCGAGACAGTAGAGCACAAAGGCTCTGGAGAAGAGGCCGAGTTAGTGACATGCAGTATGGCTGAGTTAGCAAGATGCAGTAACAGGACATGAGAGAGAGAGAAAGAGAGAGAGGAGAGAAGGTGCCTGGTGTATTATAGGGGGGTCCTCCGGCAGACTAGGCCTAAGCCAGCCTAACCAGGGGATGGTCCAAAACAAGCCTGAGCCAGCCCTAACTATAGGTTTTATCAAAAAGGAAAGTCTTAGGTCTAGTTTTAAGACTCCCAGACCAAAACAGGAAGATGATTCCACAGGAGGTGCTTGATAGCTGAAGGGTCTAGCTCCTGTTCTACTTTTGGAGACTTTAGGAACCACGTGTAACCCTGCATTCTCAGAGTGCAGTGTTCTGGTGGGATAATATGGCACTATGAGCTCTCCAAGATATGACGGAGCCTGACCATTTAGAGCTTTATAAGTTAACAGTAGGATTTTAAATTCAATTCTGGATTTTACAGGGAGCCAGTGCAGTAAGCTAAAACAGGAGAAATGTGATCTCGTTTCTTATTATAGGTTTCTTACGGTAGTGGTAGAGGCCAGAGCAATGCCATCTAGAGAAACTATGTCATCAGATAAAGAGTCTCTGAGTTGTTTGGGGCCAAGAACAATAACTTCAGTTTTGTCTGAATTTAAGATAAGGAATTTGGAGCTCATCCAGGTTTTTATGTCTTTCAGGCAGTTATGAAGTTTTGTTAATTGATTAGTTTCTTCTTCAACGAGAAAATCACTCACACACTCAAACACAGCCCCCACTAACATGGGCATGCACAGAGGATCATTCAAATGCATCTGGCTCTGTTTAAATGAAGAGCAGCAACGATATATGAGCTTATGTATAACCAATTTGGTTCAAGTTCATTGGTTCAGTCTTTAACATATTAGTAGTAGTTCCAATGAAATATATAATACATCAAATTAAGTGGAGCAGTAGTTGTATTATTTTTTTCTTTCTTAAAAAGATTAAGTTCATTCGTGTTCTGTTTTTGATTTAAGTTATATTAAAGGGGCAAAAAGTGAAATCGTTTCACCGCTAGGTTTGCTGTTGTGCACTGCCTGTAGACCAAAACAAAGTGTGTCATGAGCCACACCTCCCTCTACCTCTGCTCTCCACCCCCAGGCCACTTGCCTCATCTGTGCAGCCGAGCACCGCAGCATCTCCACGGACTATTACATCCAGATGGTCCCAGTGTTTCTTCCGCAGGCTCCACTTCACTCAGCTGCCCGATATACCCGCTGCTTCTTTCCACATTAACCTGAATAACAAACCAGGGCTCGGTGCTCCGGTTGGATCCAAACGGAGAGCCGGGATTAATGTTAGCTGGGAAGCTAGCGGAGGCTAACTGGCAGCTGACTGAAGTGGAGCTTGAGGAGGAAGCACCGGTTAGCCCTGGTTTCATTACAGGCAGATTCACTCGCCACAGGGGCGAGGAAATAAAACCTAAACAGCCAGCTAAGTTTGGCTTAGTTTAGCAGTTAGCGATGTCTTTCACTCACTCTCAGTCTCTGCTGTGTTTAGCTATTTCCCTGATTTCCTGTTAGCGTCAGCACTAGTCGGCTGCCACGCTAACGTTCCTACTCGCCAGGCTCACGGGCTCATGGCTCCGGCTCACGGAGAAGAGTAGGGACGTTAGTGTTAGCTCCTGGAGTTAGCACTAGAGCTACTACGGCTACTGGAGTAGCTTGCAGCTATGGAGCGCTTCTACCAGCTCTTCTAGTCACTGAGCCTCGCCTTCATCTCAGCAAATATATTACATTTATTACAGGTACCATCATCATTGAAGTAGGCAGGGGAATAGGTAAACACAGCCCGCCGGGCTACATTTTACAATGCTAATTGCAAATGTTAGCTGGGCTGCCGGGCTACTCACCTAACACAACCGTAACGCCTGACCCATTGCTGGGACAGAGCCGCTAATAACTCAAGCTCTGGACATTAACCTAAGCTACAATTGTAACATTAAATTTAATTGAATCGACATAGCGACATGTGCCTAACATTACTGTAACACTAATTAAAACAGACATTTGACTTTATGTTGTTACTTAACGTTACCTGTCCAGGAGAAAGAAGAGCTAGCTCTGAGTCAAATTGTAGCCCCTTTAGCTCTTGCAGTGCTCTCCACCTTGGAAATGCAAGGCCAATGTTAATCTGAGTTCTGTCCCTTTCTTTATCCGACAACCTCCAGATGAAATTACACCTCTAGTTCTTCACATAGCAATTTTTTAATTCCTTCAATCTAGAAATGATGAATTTATTGCTCCTTTAAGGTAAGTCTGTTTTAAAAAATATTGTCAAAAACTACTCATTTCATTTAATTAGATGTTGTACATAGCTGCCTAATGTTGGAGCGTACTACACATGTATATGGATGGGGAAGGTTAAAGACAACTTTATTTAGTTATTTTAAATATCGAACGTCATTAATTCTATCACAGCAATCATCCTTCATTTTTCAGTTCATCATGATTCAATTGAAGATCAGATGTGACTGATGGTTTCAGAATAAATTTGAAGCGCTGAGTTTGCCACTATTTTTTGATAGTTTTTTGATTTTTAATAGTTTACTTTTTTGATTTTGATGTTTTATTATTCATAATATCTTGTACTAAATTTATGAAAAATGTCGTTTAGAAAGGAGTGTTTTATGACAACAAGTTACACTATGAATGTTGCTGTGCTTCAACTCCATCTGTTTACATACCACTGGGGTGTTTCGATGGTATGTGTATGTGTGGGTGTGTCGATGTGTAGTGTGTCTTTTTATGTGTTGTGGATCTTACAACAAGCTCATCTGGTGGCAATGTGTCAGTGCCACTGACCCCTGTGTTCCCCATCTGGTTGGTACACACACTCAGCCAGCAGTGACAGCTGTTCAATCAGGGGACCATCACGCACAACAGACACATAAATGTGTGTGTGTGTGTGTGTGTGTGTGTGTGTGTGGTGTGCAAAAAAAAGAGAAGCATAATCAAAACACCATCTCTAAAATGCATACTGACAAACATGCTCACAACAAACACACAAAAAATGCCAACAAAGAGCATGAATGTGGATTCCATTGCGGTAAACATTCACTTACAGGCTAATGGGATGTGGGAGTGCAGAATCAAGCTTCACTGTATATATAGTTAAGATACATTGTAGGCCTATTTAACACAGGATGTGGGATTCTAGTAGGTAGTGAACTTTTAGAAAAGAGCTTAATTTGTAATAGGCCTACCATTGGGAATTGGGACAGTGTACAATTTTTAATATAAAAGATGCACTGCACCAGAATTAGCTCAAAGCTACTGTAATTTACATCCGCAGTCCCCCACAATCAAAACATACAACAGCACAACAACAAGCAAAAAAAACACACAGAGCACACCATACAAAATACAAAGCTACACACATATACACACATGGGGCGGGAGGCTTATTATATTCTACAGTCATTGTTAGTTCAGTACCGATCAGCTCACGAAAACCCAAATCTGCACATTTTACAGAAAACTGCTACCTTACACCCTGTTCTATCAAGAAAAGTATCGATACTGCTTTGATGGTTGATTTTTCATACTTGGTTGTGCAGGGAAATACATTTGGTTGTGAATGTGGTTCATAAATGGCGCATAAATTAGTGGGTGAACCCATAGCTGCGAGAACATGATTTCAGTTGGAGGTGCGGGAGTGCTGACTATTAAACACCCCTCCCCAAAAGATGTTTGAGTTTATTAAATACCTGCAGAGATGCAACCGCAGTAGAAACGATACGTGCGTGTCCCCACTGTGCGGATTTACGCACGAGACACAGCAGCCTAACTTCATTAATTAGCCTATCTGGATCCAATGTGTCAGGATCTAATGTTAATTAATGTTCTGTGTTCTTCTACACATCCAAAAGGTCACACACACAGTTCAGGTTCATACAGTGAAATTGTTTGTAGTAAAGCAGCGTCCTCCTGATAAATCCTGAGCTCTATCAGAGCTGTCTCAATAAATGTATGTGAAATGGTTAACAAAGGACGACACAGGCTATTTCCACATATGTAATTAATTAGGATATTAATTCACACTACGCAACTAAATAATGTATTACACATTTTTTGGATAAAATATATTTCATATGCATAGCATATGTAGGCCTATCCATAAATTCTACCCATAAATATCATATATATATATATATATATATGTGATTCTACCCTCTTGGATTTTATTTTGATGTTTTTACACTTCACTTCCGCTTCCTGTCTGCCCACCGCGCTACTGTCTGTCCCAAATGAGAAATGAAAAAAGGAATTTGCAAAAACCAAAATTGGTTTTCTGGTTTTTCGTTTGGAAACAAAAAAGGAATAGATCATGTGATTTTGTTTTTCATTTTTGGTTTAAAATGAAAAAAGGAAAAAACTACGTGACTTCCGTTTGTGGTTTCAAACGCAAAAATGAAATGGCTGAATGTCCACAGACCTGTTCAATATTCAATCCAAAAAGGAATAATGGTAAAACGAATTGGCAAAAAACAAAAACGGGCCGGGTTTGATTGGCTTTTCTTCATTTGATTCCGACACCAAAAATGGTTTTCTTGGGTACTCTTGTTTTTTGTTTTGAATTGTGACGGCCCAGCCCTCTACGTTGGGGGTGTGTGTGGGCAGGCTGCTGGTTGGTCTGCTCTATGTTCCAGGTTCGGCAGAGGTGGGACCGTCATCAGGAGATGTGCTACACCTGGGCCCGGTGGAGCGCATTTATCCCCATGCTGGCCGAGACTCTGGGTTGACTTCATCCACGCCGTCGGAGGGGGACGCCACGGCGCGGCTGTGCTCTTTGGTTTTCTTTTTGTTTCGCACACTCACACACATGCATCCACACCCGCCTACACTACTGATTACTGATACTGATCGTTCGCCTTATTTTTACTATGTTTCAATAAACATGTCACTTTTGTTTTGGAACCTCGTCTCCCCTCCCGTTATTGGTTGCAGTCCCCGAGCCGGACTGTAACAAGTGGGGGCTCGTCCGGGATCGTTGACCCAGTTGATTTTCCGGATCTCAGGTGAGGCCTGTGGGCAGAATTTCATGGGTTTTGTGAATGAAGCCGGTTGTAGTGTGACGTCAGCACGCAGCTGTTGCCGTTCACGGTGATTGAATGAACACTCAGCTGATCGCTTAGTAGTATGGACGACGAGAGTGAGTGTGTTTGTTTGCTGAAGCCGCTGCTTGGTGCGCCAAGGTAATTGTGGGCCCGTTGGCCGGGTTTTTCTTTTTTTTTTCATTGTGGCAGTGGGTCCGGCAGCCAGCCGCAGCCATCGTAAGTTGCCGTTGTTTCTGTCTCTGTTAGGCTGAAGTGCGGACTCCCTTTGGTGTTCGTAGTGGGGGTTGTAGTGTGGTGTGAAAGTGGCTGGAGCAGTTTGCTCGGGAGCACGGCCGAGACTGCAGGTGAGGTCGCCAATTGCTGGTTGCTTCGCCGGGTCTGCGGTAAGTAGTGCATAAATACCCACCGCAACTAGCGCCTGAAGACTAGGGGGGGAGTTTTAGCTAGTCTGGTTAGGCAGGTAGAGGGACAGTCCTGCGATGACGCTCCGGCTGTATGGGGGGGCTGTGTGGGGCTCAGCCTGCTGCAGTTTTGTTTTGTTTTTTTTCAGTGGCCAAGAGGCAGCGGACTGGTGAGTGCTGCTGAGCAATGGCGAGTGTGGAGGAGTTTTTGAAAGAGCCATCAGAGGAGCCGCTGGAAGGCTTCTCACGTGAACAATTGGTCTATGTTGCAGAATATTTTAACTTGGATGTTGGTGATAAAAGAATGAAGGAAAACATGAAAAATATTATCAAAACTAATCTGTTTGACCAAGGGTGTTTCAAAACTGGTTCTGTGGGGGACAGTGATGTGTGTGTTCGTGATGATGTGACTTTGACGTTTGAACAGAGGAAAGAATTGCTGTGTCTGCAGACAGAGATGGAGAAGCTGGCGGTGGAGAAACTGAGGAGAGAGACCGAACTCAAAAGGCTGGAGCTGGAAGAACGGAGGCTGAGCTTGCATGCTGGAGGAGCTGCCCGTGACCTCGTTGGGGGTTCCAGTTCGTCATTTGACTAACCGCAGATTACTACAATCTGCGGTTAGTCCCTCAGTTTAGTGAACGAGACCCCGACACCTTTTTCTCTCTATTCGAGCGTGTAGCTGAGAGCAGGGGTTGGTCAGATTCTGATCGTACTCTTCTTTTGCAATGTGTGTTAACAGGTAAGGCACAGGAAGCCTATTCGGCTCTGTCAGTGGCAGACAGCAGAGTCTATTTGACGGTTAAAACTGCAGTGTTAAAAATTTATGAATTGGTTCCCGAGGCCTACCGGTAGAAATTCAGATCCTGGGAGAAGTCTGGTAAACAAAGTCATGTTGAGTTTGCCAGGGATCTGGCCACCCTTTTTGGTCGATGGTGCACTGCTTCTGAAGTGGATACTTTTGATGCTTTGTGTGATATGATTGTGTTGGAAAAATTTAAAAATTCTATTCCCAGCCACATTGCAGTTTACGTCAGTGAGCACAAGGTGAAGACTGCCACCGAGGCCGCTGTGTTGGCTGACGAGTATGTGTTGATACACGGGAGTGACTCCTGGGCTCCTGAGGCTGGTGGTATGTATCGCACCCCAGGCAGGTGGGAAGGGAAGCAGCCTTCACGCCATGGTAAGTCCGAGTACACTGAAAGGGGACATTTTCAGTCCAGTTTTTCAAAAATTTGTAACTTTTGTAAAGGAAGGGGACATTGGAAAGCTGAATGCCCAAAAGCTAATGCTCGGCAGGGAAATTCTGGTGTTTGTGCTGTGTCTGTGGCGCCTGTCTCTGTTGTCTCTCCTCCTCAACAGCTCAAGTGTGGCAGAGGACCTGATTTCTCAGCATTCATGTCCGAAGGCCACGTATCACTGGTGGGAGGTAACAGTGTACCAGTAAAAATCTTGAGGGACACAGCTGCACATGACTCATATATTTTGAGCTCTGTGTTGCCTTTTTCTAGAGACTCTGACACTGGGGACTTTGTTTTGATGCGGGGTATGGGATTAAATGTTGAGCCTGTTCCACTGCATTCTCTCTGCATTGACTGTGGTCTGGTGCAGGGAGAGGTTGCCATGGGGGTCCGCCCTGAGCTGCCCATCAGAGGGGTGGATGTCATCTTGGGAAACGGTCTTGCTGGCAGCCGAGTGTGGGCCGGGGGTCCACCACCCCCGATTGTGTCATCTTCACCCATTGTAACTGGTAACTTGGATGAGAATGCTCAGTGTTTCCCTGAAGTGTTTATAGCTTGTGCTGTGACACGGGTCAGGAGTCGTGCACAGCAGGAGCCTGAGAAAGGAGAAGAGGTGAATGAGATTGATGTTGTTAATGTCCCTGATTATTTGCTGTCTGTCTCTCGCAGTGATCTAGGGGCAGAGCAGAAAGCTGATCCTTCCTTGAGCCAGATGTTTGACGCTGTTCTCTCCAAGGAGGCTGAGAGAAGCGCTGCTGGTGGCTATCTGCTGCAGGAGGGTCTCCTGGTGAGGAAATGGTCACCACATGGGGTAAGCTTTGTTGGAAAGCCAGTTTTTCAGATTGTGGTTCCTGAAAAATTTCGCAATGATGTCCTTAAAGCGTCACATGATCAGTTGGGACATCTTGGTGTTCGTAAAACATAAAACTACATCTTACGATATTTTTTTTGGCCTCGATTAAAGAGGGATGTGTCACACTTTATTAAATCGTGTCCCACCTGTCAGATCAAGGGGAAACCCAATCAGGGGATAAAGCCTGCTCCACTTTATCCCATCCCAGCAATTGCACAGCCGTTTGAACGTTTAGTGATCGATTGTGTGGGGCCTTTACCTCGTTCTAAATCTGGGAGCAACTACTTGTTTACAGTGATGTGTCAAAGCACGCGCTATCCAACTGCGTATCCCCTGCGGTCCATCACAGCAAGGTCAGTTGTAAAAGCACTGTCACAGTTCGTTTCCATCTTTGGGATACCAAAAGTTATCCAGAGTGACCAGGGTTCAAATTTTTCATCCCATCTTTTTGCACAAGTGTTGAAACAGTTAAAGGTCAAACATAACATGTCTTCTGCCTACCATGCGCAAAGCCAGGGTGCTCTGGAGAGGTTCCACCAAACACTTAAATCGTTGTTGCGTAGTTATTGTGTCGAGTTAAATCAGGACTGGGAGGAAGGGCTGCCGTGGCTCCTGTTAGCTGCCAGGGAAGTGGTACAGGACAGCACCGGTTTTAGCCCTAATGAATTAGTTTTTGGCCATTCAGTGCGTGGACCACTCGCAGTGCTGCGTGACGCGGTTGCACCGTCGTCAGAACCTCCATCAAACCTGATTGATTATGTAAATGGTTTCAGGCACCGTTTGTATTCAGCGGGGGAGATGGCCAAGGGTAAATTGTCATTGGCCCAGGGAAAGATGAAACGCTTGTATGACCGGCAGGCAGAACGGCGCATCTTTAGTCCTGGTGACCAGGTTCTGGCATTGCTGCCATTGATTCATTTGCCTTTCCAGGCTAGGTTTTGTGGTCCGTACACTGTGTTGCATCAAGTGACTGATCAAAATTATATTCTGTCAACACCGAACCGCCGGAAAGCGACGCAACTTTGTCACATAAATTTGTTGAAACCATATTATTGTCGTGAGTCTGAGTCGGTGTCAGCCGTGGCAGCAGCAGGGAGTCCGTTCTTAGCGGGGGAGGACGATGGGGTCGTGGGCCCCGATGACGGGCTGCTGCGGGGCCGACTGTCAAACAGTGAGACGTTAAAAAATCTGCCATCGTTGCTGGCACATTTGACCGAGGAGCAGAGTGCTCAACTGTCTGCGGTGATCCAAAATTTTCCTGATCTGTTTGGTGATACACCGAGTCGAACTCATTTGGTGAAACATGATATAGATGTGGGTACCGCGAAAGCAATCCGGCAGCGTTTCTATCGTGTATCAGAGGAAAAGCGCAAAGTGATGGATGCCAAGATTAAATACATGCTTGAAAATGGGATTGCCGAGCTGTCATCCTCCAGTTGGGCATCACCATGCTTGCTTGTTGAGAAAGCTGATAAGAGTCCCAGGTTTTGTACAGATTACCGCAAGGTAAACACAATTTCAAAACCTGATGCTTACCCGTTATCGAGAATTGAGGATTGCATAGACCAGGTTGGGGCAGCGCGTTTTGTCAGTAAGTTCGATCTCCTTAAAGGGTATTGGCAGATTCCACTGACCGACAGAGCCAGAGAGATCTCTGCGTTTATTACACCTTCTGGTTTGTTTGCATATACTGTGATGAGTTTTGGATTGAGGAATGCACCGGCAACATTTCAGCGGTTGATGAACATGGTGGTGTTTGGGTTGGAGGGATGCGCAGTTTACTTAGATGACGTTGTCATTTTTAGTGAGACATGGGAGGAACATCTAGCCCGTATTAACAGTTTGTTTGTTCGGTTGAGTGATGCCCGTTTGACAGTGAACCTAGCGAAGTGTGAGTTCGCCAAGGCCACTGTGGTTTACCTGGGAAAAGTTGTGGGGCAGGGGAAAGTGTGCGCTGTGCAGGCTAAGGTGAGTGCTGTAGAAGAGTATCCAGCCCCCACCACGAAAAAAGAGCTGCAGCGTTTCCTCGGCCTGGTAGGGTACTATCGCAGTTTTTGTAAGAACTTTTCTACTGTGGTAGCGCCCCTCACTAACCTGTTAAAGGGAAATGCCCGGTTCATTTGGTCATCCTTGTGTCAAACAGCTTTTGATAACATTAAGTCTGTGCTCTGCTCATCTCCTGTCCTTGCAGCCCCTCGGTTGGATTGTCCTTTTGAGCTCCAGGTGGACGCGAGTGACGTGGGGGCCGGAGCGGTGTTGTTGCAAAGAGATGTCAACGGGGTAGATCGCCCGTGAGTTTCTACTCGAAAAAGTTCAATACATTCCAGCTGAACTATTCGGTTATAGAAAGAGACCCTCGCACTCATTTGGGCATTGCAACATTTCAATGTATATGTCGGTTCAAGCGTTCCTCTTGTTGTCTATACTGACCATAATCCGTTGACTTTTTTGCACTCTGTCCATTGCCCAAATCGTAGATTGATGCGGTGGATGCTGTACCTGCAGTCGTATTGCCTGGACATTCGCCACATCAAAGGCTCGGAAAACGTTGTGGCCGATGCCCTGTCGAGAGTCTACAGCTCCTGATTGTTTTGCTTGACTCGTGTGTAACCCTCTGGTCTTTTCACCTTTAACCGCTTCTCCAGGCGCCAGAGTTGCAGGGGGACGGTATTGGACTGGTTGGCTTGCCAGGGATCAGCGGTAGGACGGTCAGTGTGAGTTTTGTAGTACTTGTAAAGTTAAGAAATGTGTATTGGGTATAAGGATTGTGTAATTAATATGTAAGTATATGTAAGTCTTCATCTGTTGTGTTTTGGGGAGCCAGCAGTTGAGGCGTTCCTTTTGGGAACCCCTCTCTTATGGGGGGAGGTGTGATGGCCCCGCCCTCTACGTTGGGGGTGTGTGTGGGCAGGTTGCTGGTTGGTCTGCTCTATGTTCCAGGTTCGGCAGAGGTGGGACCGTCATCAGGAGATGTGCTACACCTGGGCCCGGTGGAGCGCATTTATCCCCATGCTGGCCGAGACTCTGGGTTGACTTCATCCACGCCGTCGGAGGGGGACGCCACGGCGCGGCTGTGCTCTTTGGTTTTCTTTTTGTTTCGCACACTCACACACATGCATCCACACCCGCCTACACTACTGATAACTGATACTGATCGTTCGCCTTATTTTTACTATGTTTCAATAAACATGTCACTTTTGTTTTGGAACCTCGTCTCCCCTCCCGTTATTGGTTGCAGTCCCCGAGCCGGACTGTAACATGAATCAAATAATAGATTTACCGTTTTTGGTTTTTGAATTACGAATGAATCCGATGATACCCAGACCCGGACCCATTGCTCTCACAAGTTTTGCATATTTTAATTACATTCCAGTGTTACTTACACAGTATGTAAGATTACAGTCAAGGCAGATTTTTTTTTAGTTCAAACTGAAGGATCAGGGACCAAGGTACCTTTTAACCGTTTGTTTTCTGGGAATAACTGACACAATCACAAACCAGAAACAAAAAATGGCAAAAAAAAAATGTAAAAATGAAAATCAGCTCAATTTCTTGTTTTCTGATCCTATTGCGAAAAACAAATTTACCACTCCATATTTCATTTCATTGGTGCTCTCAGCGCTCCCTTACTTCTGATTGGCTAACGTGCTCTGTCACTTACATTTGAGCTGTGCCCTTCAAAATTGTTTGTCCAACATAAATTTTTCCACAGGGGCAAATCAGTTTGTAGATCACATGGGTAGACATGCAGTTGATAAACTCTGTGATTTCATAGCTTTGTCCTGTGTGAGGGTGTTTGAAAGTCTTTGTGTGAAGCTTTAGACACGTAGGATCAATGAATAATGATCTCTATCGATGTGATTGGTCACACTGATGGAACATAATTCATATAGTCTAATATTGGAGATTATTAATATTTGTGAGTGAGCAGGATCGTGGTGCAGCTGCAGAATGTAGCTTGAAAGTGAGTTTCTTTAATAGTCTGAACGTGTTTTAACAGCATTGGACAGTTTATCAGATTCCAAGAAACGCTGTGTTGTATATGACATGCAGCGTTTTGTACATGTAGCATTGTGCTGTACTGTATATAGCATGTATCATAGGCTACATACTATCCCCTATTCATTTGTACATACTTTCCCTTTTATTAATACTTTTCTCACATCATGTGTATATTTTTACTCAAATTGTTTTGATTTTATTCTTCTCTTATTTTATATTTGCACTGTGTGTCAATGCCTGGGTTCAATAAAGGACATCTTAATCTTACCACTTAGCACAATTTTGTCTGTAGCTGCTATTCACCCATACCCTACCTGATGTGTGTCTGTTAAATTAAGGATGACAGGTTGGCTCAGAAATTAAGACAACAGCAAAGCTCATTTCAAACGGTTTATTCACAATCAAATGAGAAATACTTCAACGGCTGACACGGGATTCGACCCCGCTTCCTTCGTTTGAAAGGCGGTGATGCTGTTGTTGGACCACATGGACAGTATAATGATCAGTAGCGGGTACAAGTTATAAGGAGGCCCGGGGACAGGACAAAGCTTGGTCAAGGCAGGGCGGGGGAAATCCAGGATCAGACGTCAGCAGAGGAGCGTAGCGTAGCAGGCAGCGGAGAATAGAAGAAGACTGGAGTTTCCCTACTGTTTTTATGTTTTAAGCTAAGCAGGGTCAGGCCTGGAGTTTCCTGTAAGCTAGTTCAAAGGTTATGGCAGCAGATGTAACACTTTCATGCACTGTTTTTATGATGTTTTAATGTTGTGGCAAGCTGTGTTGTTGTTGTCATTCATAAAGTTATTTGTCATATTCGTAGGCTATGTAATAATAATATGTATTTCTATGGTTTCAATATGGCTAAATATATAATATATATATATATATATATATATATATATATATATATATATATATATATATATATATATAAAATAATATCTATTTCTATGGCTTCAATATGGCTTCCAATATTCAGTGTTGCTGTATGGATGCAGCCCCTGCATAATTGTGAAACTGTTTTGTTTCACTTCTGGATGTTTTGCATTAAAAACATAAGTTTAGTTTGCATATTTGTGTCAGTTGTACATTTGAACATGTATTTGAACACAGGCAAAGATACAGATAGTCAAATCAATTTTATTTCATACACATACCTAGATATTATTTCTTCTCTGAATATCAACCACATGACAACTTCCGGTGTCATGGCGGCATGAAGAAGTCGGAGCCTCGCTCCTCCGTATCGTCTTTTGCATTTCCTTGGTAATTTCACCACGTTGCTTTATTTGCTCTAAGTTGCTATTTGCATTAAGAACACTTAAGTCGTTTGAGTTCTGCTTTTTGGCTGCTTGTATCAATAAAATGTGCGTGAAGCCGTCTACCAGAGCCAACACCACCAGAGCCACAAACGCTAATGTGGACGAGGACACCACTGAGCACGGTTACCTGAGAAATATCCTGGATGATATCTGCTCCGACGTTGCAGCAATGAAGCAAGAAATCCTGGCTGAACTGCGTAACTCTGTTACAGCTTTGAATGCTGCAGTGAGCTCTAACATGCAGAAAATTCAGGATATGGAGGACGGCCTGTCCACAGTTGACAGCAGAGTTGGCGAACTGGAAGCCGAGGTCGGCGCCCTGAAGTCTCAGACTGAGAAGCTGCAATCCCGACTGGATGATCTGGAGAACAGGTCCCACCGGCAAAACAGCTGAGTCATTGGGATCCCCGAAAAACACGAAGGAAATAATCCCACGTTTATGGAAGCCTTTTTGGTCGAGACTTTTGGAGCAGAGAGCTTTGCTCGTAAACCTGAGGTGGACCGTGCGCACCGCGCACTCAGGCTGCCCAACCCATCAGGACCCCCGCGAGCTATGGTCGCTCATCTGCACCACTTCCAGACTAAAGAATTAATACTTTGTCTCTCTTGGGAACGGGCCGGCCACCTGACGTATAAAGGGAACAAGATAAATTTCTACCCGGACCACAGCGCCGACCTGGCCCGCAGATGAGCGGCATTCACTCCGGCCAAAAAGCTGCTCCACCAGGAAGGATTGAAATACTCACTGCTGCACCTGGCTACGCTCCGCTTCAGGTTCAGCAGCACCAAGCAGGAGTTTAAGTCACCGCAAGATGCATGCACTTTCATCACCAAGGATGTCCTGCATGCTCATAAGGAAACCACTGCGCCAATCGGCACCACAGGTAATAATGACTAAGAGACTATATTATTCACCTTTCCATTCTGGCCATTCTGGCTGAACGTCATATAACCGTTGAACATTATCAGTGACTTTTATGACGTTTGCTGACAGCCCTTTCTTGGTTTAAATAAATAAGTGAAGTGACAGTTAACTAAAGTGAGATTTTGATGGACAAACTTAATGATGTTACATATGCAACTGCATATCTCACGTGCTCTTTTCAATATGTGTTTTTTGGTATCTGGGCTGGCAATGTAGCTCTTTCTAATTTTTATGTTGGTTTGTGTGTGTTTTGTTTTTTATACAACACAGCAATTCATTAAAGTTGCCCGTTTGGTCTATTGCATACTGAAAAGTATTGTTACTGCCAGCTCTGGATGGCTCTCTAGTTTGAGCTGAAGAGCGTTGTATATTTACTTAACTCTCTTCTCTTTTTTCTTTTTTTTTTTTGTTTGTTTTACTCAAACGACCGTGTCTGCAATGATATAAGTATAGATTTCTTTTTTTTTCTTTTTCCCTCCTCTTGTTAATTCCCTTAAATGATCACTGTCCACGACAAGTGTTGTTGTTATTATTATTAGTAGTAGTAGTACTAGTATTAATACCTCAACCCTTAAGATTTTTATTTTTTATTCTCTTTTATTTATTCACTTCAACATTCCTCTTGGTTGTTGTGTTTTATGTATACATGTCTGTATCACCTTATGTACTTTAGGTTCCCTACCTGAGATTGTCGGGCCCTTGACATTCCACCTGGTCGAACACTTTTCCTTCAAATTGATTTACTTCCTATGTATATTATGAAACTTACTAATATTGCATGAGTGGAACCCGGGATAGGAAGATTCAGTTCACCACGTGGAATGTTAAGGGCTTGAATAATCTCATTAAAAGAAACAAGGTTCTAGCCCATTTGGCGCATCTCCGTACTGATATAGCTTTCTTACAGGAGACACATTTGTGCACCAGAGATGTAGGTAGGATGCAAAAAAGCTGGGTCAGAAACATTTTCCATTCCAAATTTAATTCAAAATCAAGAGGTACGGCCATTATCATACATAAAAGTATTCCATTCGAATCGAATAGTTACTGCAGATACAAACGGCAGATTCATTATTGTTACCGGCCAGCTCCTTAAAAGACGGGTTGTTTTAGCAACCCGTCTTTTAAGGAGCCAAACGGGGATGATAATAATTGTTTTAATACCTTTTTTGCTTTACTCCCCAATATTGATGACCATGTCCTGTCTTAGGTGGAGACTTTAATTGTGTGATTAAACCTGAACTGGACTGCTCCTCTCCCAGAGCTGTCCCCCTACCTAAGATGGCGACTTCCGTCAACAACTTTATTGAGCAATATGGCCTCTTTGATCCCTGGCGATTGAATTTTCTGACACAAAAAGCTTTTTTCCTTTTTTTCTCCCGTACATCACACATACTCCTGTATCGATTTTTTTTTTTTTTGATACTAAGCTCATCCCTTTCATTAGCCAACCAGTATATCATAGTATAATAATTTCTGACCACGCCCCTTTTACGTTCAACCTGGTTTTTCTCAACAGCCCTATACCACTCAGAACATGGCGCCTCAATTCTCTTCTTTTGTCAGAGTCCAATTTTGTTAAATTTACTGACACACAAATTACATATTTCATCGAAACAAATGCTTTGCCTGATGTTTCACATAGTATACTTTGGGAAACATTAAAGGCCTACTTATGAGGACAAATTATCAGTTATTCTTCACAACATCTATTGCACGTCTGTCCGTCCTGGAAGAGGGATCCCTCCTCAGTTGCTCTTCCTGAGGTTTCTACCGTTTTTTTCCCCCGTTAAAGGGGTTTTTTTGGGGAGTTTTTCCTTATCCGCTGTGAGGGTCTTAAGGACAGAGGGATGTCGTATGCTGTAAAGCCCTGTGAGGCAAATTGTGATTTGTGATATTGGGCTTTATAAATAAAATTGATTGATTGATTGATTGACAAAACAAAAAGAGGCAACTGGCCAGACTAAAGGAGCTTTGTGAGGCCATTTTTAAGTTAGATGGTCAGTATGCTGTCTCTCCCACACCGGAAATCTACCAAAAACATCTGAGACTTAAAACTAAATTAGACCTGGTGTCAACAGCGTGGGCAGAATAACAGTTCCTTAGGGCACACCATTCAGGATTTGAATATGGGGAAAAAGCAGGCAGGCTTTTGGCACACCAAGCCCGCCAATCATTTATAAATTGTCAAATTACCCATATTAAAACATCGTCAGGTTCTATAACTACAAATCATAAACAAATTAACAACACATTTGCTGATTTTTACAAAAAATCTTTTTACCTCAGAGTACAATACCAGCCCCACAGAATTTGAACAGTTTTATCAAAATTTGACATTACCTTCTTTGGACAATCAGATGAGAGCTGAACTCAACCAGCCGCTCACGATAATGGAGATTCAAGATACTATTAAATGTATGCAGTTTGGAAAATCTCCAGGGCCGGATGGGCTGCCAGTCAAGTTTTTTAAAACATTTTCAAATAGACTGTCACCTCTACTACTCGCAATGTACAATGAAGCCCTGTCTACAGGCCACCTGCCGGGGCAGGCCTCTGTTTAATACCGAAAACTGGCAAAGACCTTAATTTGCCCAGTTCATATCGTCCTATTTCTTTACTTTGTGTTGATTGTAAAATTCTCGCAAAATGCCTCGCTAAGCGCCTTGAGAAGACCCTTCCATCACTTATTTCACCCGATCAAAATGGCTTTAAGCAAGGTAGACACTCTTTTTCGAACACTCGTCGGCTTTTTGACATTATTTATTCTGCATCTGAAACAAATATATCTGAACTTGTGATAACCCTAGACGCGGAAAAAGCGTTTGATCGGGTGGAATGGGATTTTTTATTTGATGTTTTACATAGATTTGGGTTTGGGGCTAATTTTATTTCATGGGTTACGTTATTATATTCATTACCGTTGGCTTCGGTCCGCACTAATGAGGACACCTCTGACTATTTTCCTCTTTTTAGAGGAACTAGGCAGGGGTGCCCCTTGTCCCCATTACTTTTTAACATCGTCATAGAAGCTTTGGCCAGCTCTCTCCGTCAACGCACAGCTTATGAAGGAATAAAAAGAGCGGATATCACCCATAAGGTGTCGCTCTATGCGGACAACCTTTTACTATACTTAGTTAATCCCACACTTTCCATACCCCCAGTCCTAGCCATTTTTGAGCAATTTGGAAGATCATCAAGCTATAAAATAAACCTGCAAAAAAGTGATTTTTTTCCCTATTAACCCCTCAACACTTTATATTTCAGCCACGTCACTCCCTTTTAAGAAAGTTAGCTTCCATTTTAAATATTTAGGCATTACTGTTCCAAGGTCTTATTAACAATTATTCAAGCTTAATTATTCTCCTCGAATTGAGAAATGCAAATTGGACCTTGAACGCTGGCGTACTCTGCCTTTATCCGTAGCTGGTCGTATAAACTTAATAAAAATGAATATTTTGCCCCGATTTTTGTATTTTTTTCAGCACATTCCCATTTTAATCCCCTTGAAGGTATTCTCACAATTTGATAAGAGTCTCTCCTGTTTCATTTGGAATGGTAAGCAACCACATACTCGCAAGGCATTTTTGCAAAGGCCCAAGTATTGTGGGGGAATGGGCTTACCCAATCTCCTCCACTATTATTGGGCCAGTAATATCCAGAGGATCAATGAATGGGCCCAAATTCACTCTAACCCATCAGCTCATATCTGGGTGAGGATGGAGTCTCAGATGGCCCCAGTACACTCACTAGCTACTTCCCCTCTTGCTCTTGTCAAATCCTACACACTTACTAAACACCCAGTAATTTGTCAGACTTCAAAAATATGGTCACAGTTTTGGAACAAATTTGGTTTGCTGGGTCCATCCTTGATGGCGCCTCTTTTATTTAATCACCTTTTCACACCAGCTAATCTGGATCTGGCTTTTCGTGCATGGCACTCAATTGGAATTCACTTTATTAAGGACTTATATATTGAAGGGATGTTTGCTTCATTTAATCAACTCCTAGAAAAATTTGCTTTAACTGCTTCCAATTTCTTTCGCTATTTACAGATTAGGGACTTTGTCAGGAAAAGTTACACCTCTTTCCCTAATGAGCCGTTACCTAATATTATTGATGAACTTCTGTCCCTTGATCTTAATCAGAAAGGATCGATTGCTCATATATATTCTTTAATAAATGACTTGAATTTGCAGCCTTTGGAAAATATAAGAACACTTTGGGAGCAAGATTTGAATAGTCCCTTTTCGGAGGACACTTGGAAAGCAATATTGAAGCAAGTGCATAAGTCATCCCCATGTTGTAGACACGGTCTCATTCAATTTAAAATAGTCCATCATTCTCACCTTTGTAAAATGAAACTGGCAAGAATCTATCCCAATACTGACCCCACCTGTGAGAGATGCAAGACTGAGCCAGCGACCCTGTTTCACATGTTCTGGGACTGTCCCAATCTTCGGGCTTTTTGGGAGGCAGTGTTTGGATCTCTAAGTGAAGCGTATGGTATCACTCTTGAGGTACAACCCATTACTGCCTTGTTTGGTGTTAATCCTAAATGGTCATCTAACATGCACAATGTGATAGCATTCACAACATTTCTGGCACGCCGCCTCATCCTGCTGAACTGGGAAGGTCCTAAACCTCCTTGACATACTAGGTGGCTGAAAGATGTACTGTTCCATTTAAAGCTTGTCAAAATAAAATATACCTTACAGGGAAGCAAGTTCAAATTCTACGAGGTATGGGGACCCTTTTTAAATTATTTTGATAATTTGAAGGACGTAAATGACTGGGATGAGCAAGCCTAGAAAAACAGGCTGCATCTGTAATAACGTGTATGTGGTTTTCTTTTTTTTTTTTTCTTTTTGGTGTCTTTTGTAACTAGATGTAGCGCCTCTTGAATAAGGTGTACTGCATAGTGTTTGTCTATTTGTCTTAATTTTTTTTTTCTCTCTGTTTTTTATATGTAACCATAGAGGATGTTGGGGAGGGGTGGGGGGTGGGAGAGAGGGATGTTTTGTTGTTAATTTGTTAAATGCTAATAAAAAATTTTTTAAAAAAAATGAATATCACAACCACATCAGGTAGGATATGGGTGAATAGCAGCTACAGACAAAATTGTGCTAAGTGGTAAGATTAAGATGTCCTTTATTGAACCCAGGCATTGACACACAGTGCAAATATAAAAATAAGAGAAGAATAAAATCAAAACCATTTGAGTAAAAATATACACATGATGTGAGAAAAGTATTAATAAAAGGGAAAGTATGTACAAATGAATAGGGGATAGCATAGGCGTTTCTAGCCCATTTTTGGGGGTGCTGAAACACCCCTAAATTGAATCCCAGCACCCCCTAAAATTTGAGAGAATTTTTTTTTTATTTATTTATTTATTTTTTTACTGTATGTCCTTTTTTAACAAGCTAGAAAAGTGTCAAAACCATACAGTACTTGGTTGAAATGTAATATTTTAACAACAAAAATACAGCAGCAACCCCCACCCCCCCACCCCCCACCCTTGCCTCAAAAATGGTTTGATCCACCCCATCCCTCCCACCTTTCCCCGACTGGGGCTCTGGGCGCTCTATCTGCACAGAGCAAAGTGCGTGATATGCAGTAGTGGTGGTCTAAGTACCTGGCTTAAACCAGGATATGTGGCACATTTCCTAACTTCTACCACTCAATACCAACACATTATTATCATTACCAGTCCTCATTTTTGCTGCATTTAATCGTAGGTCACTGTTTATGTTGTTAAGTAGATGTTAGCTGACGTTTTTTTCTGGCTAGGAAACATTACAGGTGGTCAGTATCACATTCCTCTGTTTGAATTGGAATGAGAGAAGCTAGCTGTTGTGTCATGTGCATGTCAGTGTTTCCCATACATTCATTTATCTGTGGCGGTGCGCCACGAATAAATTATCTCCGCCACATATAGATTTTTCTGCTTTTGGCGCTACCTGTTCGACCTCGCTCATAAACACATTATAATGGGACTCAGTGTCTGTGAATGTAGCTTGTCGTTACAATTCCGGTGCAATAGGTGGCGGTATGCATCGTAAAGACGCACTTAACGCAGCTGGTCCACCAGAAGAAGAAGAAGTAGACGTAGAAGCAGAACGGATCCAAAGACCTCTCGGTACAAATATGTGGGCAAACAAGTCCAAAAGTGGTCCAAACAACTCTAAGTCATCATGTTATATTAGCCTGTGTCTGTATTAACATAGCTGGAAGCTCAACATGTGCAGAGACATTAACTCACGCTGTTAGTAGTGTTAACTGCAGCGCGAGTCCCGTAGCAGCTCGCCACCCTGTTAATCAATTACAGCGGCTCCACTGGCAACGGGAGCAGCACGACAACCCCCGTCTGCCGCGGGACAACTCTCTATTTTACGCGGCTCTTCTATTTTTGTCGCGCTATGCTCCCCTACGCGACTCTCCAGCAGATAAAAACTATATGAAATAGTGTGCTAAACGAGCACAATGTGTTTTTAAATGAATAAACCATTATCAGAGGTGATGTGATGATTTTTTCCATGCATTTACCCATGTTTATCCGTGACATTGTGTAAATGTCCGTGGCGGACATTTGAAAGCGAGTAGATGACAAACAGTACAGTAAACTTCTTCACACAGATGAGTATTGAAAAATATTTTTAATACCCGGTTTTAAGGGGTTAATGTAAGTAAATAATTCTGGGGCACCACCCTGGATACAGGGGTCAATGACCAACCAGTATTAAGTCAAAAAGGAGAAAATCCTTGTCTCAGTTTGCTGATATAGGTGAATATTAACAATCAAATAATCTATAAGGTGTGAACCCGAGCACTGACCATCACAACCAGCTGCTGATACAATAAACAATGCACAAAATAACTGACACCCATACACACACTCACAAAATGTGTGTGTGAGCGAGGGAGGGGAGAGAAAGAGGGAGAGAGACAATGGCGGACGTGGCCTCCTGGGAGGGTCACATTATCAAAGACCTAAAATGGCAGACGCGAAACATGTCACACCAGGTACTGATAAGAGTAAGGTGGGAAATTTAAGAGAAAATGGTGGACGTGGCCTCTTGGAGGATCACGTTACCACAGACCTAAAATGGCAGACACGAAATACGTCACCAGATACTGATAAGAGTGAAGCAGGAGACTAGAGCAAGACAAGGGGTCATAAAACCACTGGCCTCATGTGCTCCTTTAAAGTATGCACAAGATGGCGAGATCAAACACACTGTATGCTCTGACAAAGTAGCTGTGCCAACCCGTGTGTATGGACACTGTGGTAATGGCAAACTTCGGCCATGGGGGAACACGATGGTCGCCTTCCTATCCCTCAGAGATCAGTGGTCTTTGTTCCAGATAGGAATGCGGCGTATTGTGAGCTCGCGGCCGGCACAAACTAACAGCGGGATATCCACCAAATGAAACACAATCAATTTGCTCTGGCGAGCACAACAACCAACAGCAATCAAAGATCAGAATATCAAAAAGGACACGGCAGTCCTTAAAGTTCGCAGTCACAGTTTAGCTTACACGCTAAGTATAAAGTCTCTGCCCAGACCAAATCTCTCTTAATTGGGTCACTTTGGCGCGACAACATGCGTCCCGTCCATTGCTCTGGGATGAGTGCACAGGACCGCAGTAGCGTCCTACAGCGGTATGAAAGGGGCTGCCCTCGGAGTGGGCGGGGCCTCAGTGGTTCAGTCTTCTTCTGGATAAAGGGGATTTTCTCCAAACTCTGCAGATGTTGAGGAACAGCGGGGTTGCACGGCGTTCCTCTGGTTCTCAGTGGAGTGTTTAAGCAAAAAGAGAAAGGTGTCTTTCCTTGTCCATTGAGTCAAGAAAAAGGGCAGCCTAGGTCGGTTGAATTCAAACGTTTGAAGTGCTCCCAAGCAGTAACTTGCACACAGAAAGCTTATGGCTTCCTTACAGCAACTCTACCCACAGGGATTGCGAGGGGCGATTAAAATCTCTGTGACGTCAGAGGGGATTAAGCTTCAATTGGAACCAATTGGCCGGATGACTGACGCATTGTATAGTCAATGAAATTCTGAAAACAACAATGTGCCGTTTGACGTGACGTCATCAACGCTGAAACGGCCAGTCATGTGCGTAAGGGAAAGTATAGAATCATGCCTCATGCACTAAGAACGCAGAAAGTGAGTGAAAGTGAGTCCGGTAGGAGTTTGACAGTGTTTTACAGAGTTTTAGAATTACAAATGGCGAAAAGGATGCCAAAAAGTAAATACACTGCCGAAGAAGCTGCAAACCTGTGGTCGGTGTGCAAGTGATGACTCTGGGGAAGAAGTATCTGAGGAAGACAGTGAAATCTCGTCTGATGACTCTGTTGCAGATGAAATGTTTCTTGGGGGAGAAGACATTACTCTTGACAAGTAAGTATTTTATCATATTATAACTTATATTACATTATATTATAATATTATGCATTGTATTATTATGATTATATTATGACTATATTACGTGTTATTATACATATTACTGTAATGAATACAAAGTTTGTTTTTAATTTTGTGTGTGTGTGTGTGTGTGTGTGTGTGTGTGTGGCCCCCAACCCCTACTGCAAAACTAGAATACAGATGAAGATGGAAAGTAACTTATATTACATTACATTATAATATTATGTATATCTTGTATTATTATGATTATATTATTACTATATTATACTATACTATAATATAATGTAATGAATATAGAGGGGTGTGTGTGTATGTGTGTGTGTGCGCCCCCCCCCCCCCCCAAAAAAAACCCTGCAAAACTGTAGAATACAGAAAAGATGGAAAGTTTTGTAAATAACTAACTGTTATTTCTTTATTTTCACATGATAGTAGCTCCTCAGGAGAGGAGCAACCTCCCCCAACTTCAAAGAGAGATTCTACCACTCCCAGCAGGAGATCAAGAGGCAGAGGACCAGGGGGAGGGGGAGGGTCATAGCTGCAGGAGCCAGGACCAGTCAGACAGGTTTGTCAGCTAGCCCTGAAGAGAGGTGGAATGATGTTGACAAGCCAGATATCTCACCACCACAGCCCACCTTCAGACCCAGCCGTTCACGTGGACCCCAGCTCATACGTACAGCCAAGTACACAACCCTACAGCTTTTCCAGCATTTTTTCTCAAACACTATTATACAGACAATTACCAAAAACACAAATGACTATGGCTCCACTCACCATTCAACACCCTCCAGTGTTGCCAGCAACCTGTAATATGTTATATTTCTAACATAATATAAATAGTTTGCTGTTTGTTTGCTGTGTAAAAGTTAATTATTATGTTCACATTTCTTATAAAAAGCATTTTTCCATAACAGCACTTGTTTTGACTCTTTTATGCATAAATTTTAGTTTATGCTTCAGTAACTTTTTTCAGCAATATTGATGGTGATTCTGGATATGGGATAGGATACCTCTAAGTGTCACCTTTCATGAGAGCCCAAAATTATGACTGTACGTTGAAGCGTTCAAAAGTTATGCCCTTTTATCCAGCTATGTGACCACGGTTATCCAAGGGTCCTTTTGGAGTCTCCAAATGGCACATTTTTGGAAATGCCTAGACATACCCTTAGAAAAACATTTGTAAAATGCTCATTTTCTGTAGGATTGTTATCACATTTTAACTGGGACTAGGTAAGGCTTCATGTTGTGGTCCCATTGTGTTTTCCAGCTAAAAAGTCCCAGCTACACTCATCTGCAGGCATCTTTCTGCAACAAAAATTCAGGCGAGAATAAAAACCTTCTACTTCAGTGTGTTCAAACTTAAGATTACTCAATGACAGTAGCACTTACAGTGATCCTTACGGTTTGGGAAAAACTTCAGTGTTTCCTTTCAAAAGCGAGAAGAGAGAGAAAAAAGAGAAATTTACAGGAATGGCAATCAGCCTATTCATAAAATAAGTAGATAATATACAGTACACAACATTAAGGATGGGGTGACTGTTACATACAAATCATTGTGCAACTCTGGTGCACTTTTTTTCCTAACTGCAGCCCTTCTTCACAATGGTGAACTAGTTTGCTAACAGTTGTGTACTATTGAAACATATTGGCCAATTAGCTGTATTATAATTCCAAGTTTACAGACATTCTTGTGAGCCACAGTGAATTGTTTTGTTACTTTTCAAACAAGAGACCCTGACATACTGTCTACATCAGAAACCATTAACAGAAGTGCAGAGGCTTAGGCAAATGTGCCTAACCATGCTACAACTGCTGCTGACTTAACAGCTACAGGCAAGCACAAATAACAGAAGACCCAACAATACTCAGGGTTTATCTCAAGCGCAACCCAATTTACGTTGTTGGGGGGTCTCTGATCCATTTCTCTTTCAGGTAAGGGGTCCTTGGCCTAAAAAACATTGAGGACCCATCCTCTGACCACAATGTATGTCTGAGGCTGATGGTAATGTCATTAATATTGCAAGTATTTTGTCAAAAGTAATACATTCAAACCTTGACCTGATGGTTGCGCTAAAGGAGAAGTTAAGATCACCAGCGTTATCGCAATTCATCCTAAGGGGAACATGAATGTGTGTATCAGATTTCATGGCAACTCAGTCAATAGTTTTTGAGACAATTTTAACCACAAATGTGAATGTCATGGTGGCACCAGAGGAAAAGTCATGGGATCACCAAAATCATTAGGATACATCATCTGGGAACCATGAATGTCTCTAAAAATCCATGAGGTATATGTTGAGATGTGTTACTGAGTAGTGACGTTTATGACCTGCTCATGGCACCGCATCAGTAGCAGGGGAATCACCAAAGACATTAGGATTCATGCTGACGTACTGCGGTAAGCATGTTGTGTCATTTCCGGTGTTTCTGTGATAGCGTCTCTGTGCTGCTCCAGCAAACTCTTACCAGCTAGTTTTCTGATTTTCCTCACTTCAGCTGCAAACCATCTACTTCACGTTTTAACCCACACTAGTTCTGTTTATGCACTCATAGCTCTTCTCTTCTTTCAAAAACGTTATTGTTAATCTAAGCTGTTGTTTACCCAGTTTTAGCTTTGTTAGCTATGTTAGCTTAACAGCTCTCGGTGCGCCAGATGTTTAGTCATTCCAATGCCTCCTTTAGCGACGCTGGTACATGTAACAAATGTAGTTCATTTGCTGCGTGGGGGGTGGAGTTTAGTGAATTGGAAGTGCGGCTCCCTACCATGGAAAATCACTCTGTAACTGCAGTAGTTAGCCAGCCACCTGTAGCCGGCGCGGAGCCACATAGCGCAGCCTCTGCTAGCGGTCCCCCGGTAACCCCCATGCAGTCGGGAGGTTGGGTTACTGTCTGGGAGAAGTGTAGCACTAAGCTGAAGCCCACGGTTCACCATTCGCCTCTTCATGTTTCCAACCCCTTTTTCCCCACTCAGTGACACACCCGCTGAGGAGAAAAATCTGGTCATTGGCAACTCTATTCTGAGAAATGTGAAGTTAGTAACACCAGAGGCCATAGTCAGATGTATTCCTGGGGCCAGAGCTAAACGCTAAGGCTAAACATAGATTTAGTAAGATTGTTTTTCACATTGGTGGTGATGACACCCGGTTATGCCAATCGGAGGTCACAAAAAATCAATGTTGCCTTGGTGTATGAATATGCAAAAACTATGTCGAACTCCGTAGTTTTCTCTGGACCTCTCCCAAATTGGACCACTGATGAGATGTTTAGCCGTATGTCATCATTCAATCGCTGGCTGTCCAGGTGGTGTCCAAGAAATGATGTGGGCTTCATAGATAATTGGCAAACTTTCTGGGGAAAACCTGGTCTGATAAAGAGACACAGCATTAATCCCACTTTGGATGGAGCTGCTCTCATCTCTGGAAACCTAGCCAAGTTTATTACCTCCGCCAAGGAGGTTATGTTTTCGCCGGCATTGGTCTGTTTGTCTGTTTGTTTGTCTGCGAAACAACTCAAAAAGTTCCAAACGGATTTTGATGAAATTTTCAGGGAAGGTTGATAATGGGACAAGGAATAGATGACAACATTTTGGTGGTGATCTGTTGAAGCGAAGTGGATAAAATAATAAAATGGCAGGAAATCCGAGTGCTTTTCTAGTTAGTAATTCAAAACCGTGACAACCCAGAGTTGAGACCAGGAATCAGAGTCACAGTCTGACATGCTTCTCTGAGCTTCTAGTGCAGCTACCCACCCATAGAGTTATACAAGAGGTGTCTGTCCCCTGACCACCTAAATTATTTCAATCTAAAGTTAAACAAAGAGGAGTTGTGCATAAAAACCTAATGAAAATTAAAGCTGCAGGCAGCGTTGGACAGGACCTCAGACTCCCACTGTTTCGGCCTCCAGCTCACGTAGACAGTTAAAGACAAAAGTATTTGATAATTTTAGACCCCTCTTCACTCGAGCTCACAGCTGAAAATTTCTCCACATTTGCTCATGTTATTTTCAGAGGCACTAGTGCACGTCCTGTTGGATTTAGGTCAGGGCTGTCAGCACAAGATTTGTAGGTCTTGATGAGACGAACAAGCCAGTTTTGGTTTAATCTTTTTACGACATTCCTATGGGCCGCAGTGGCCATTGTTGTGTGTCTAGGTGGCGCTAGAGAGCCCATTTTGGCACTTTTGGGGTTCATTTTTTCATTTTACCAAATTTTTCACCAGTCCTGACACTGGACATCTGCCTTCAGCCGAGGTCCCTAATAATTAAAGCTGCAAGCAGCATTGGGCGGGACCTCGGACTGACACCATTTCGGCCTCCAGCTCACGCAGACAGTGCGAAAAATTCGTATAATAAACTGAGGAGGGATCCCTCTTCCAGGACAGACAGACGTGCAATACATGTCGTACAGAACAGATCAACATGATAAATTAACAGTAATCCGTATGACACAACGAGACAGAAAGAGAGACAGAGACAGAGAGAGAGAGAGAGAGAGAGAGAGATGCAGGACAGACAGTCACGGTAATAGCTTACAACAACATTAATGAAAGTAATAATATTATAATTATAATTCTGGCTACTGTGGTACAATATGTTGAAAGTATTAATATCTGATAGTATACATATGTGACAATAATCATATGTGTATAATAACAGTAGAAGTATGACTAATGATAATAGCAGCAGCAGGAGGCATCTGGCAGGACCACGGCAGCAGCACAACCACACACACCACACTATCCAGGCACCGCTGCAATACGAGTTAACCTGCGAGACAGTGGAGCACAAAGGCTCCAGAGAAGAAGCCGAGTTAGTGACGCAGTATGGCCGAGTTAGCAAGATGCAGTAACAGGACATTAGAGTGAGATTTTTCTGCAATTAATTTTCGCAATATTACGCAGATGAAAAATGCAGTCCGTGAGTTTTGTTTTAAATGAGAATTAAAAGACAAATCTTGATCAAATATTACTCTGAGGTTTCTTACAGTAGTGCTAGAGGCCAGAGCAATACCATCTAGAGAAACTATCAAATAAAGAGTCTCTGAGTTGTTTGGGGCCAAGAACAATAACTTTAGTTTTGTCTGAATTTAACATCAGGAAATTGGTGCTCATCCAGGTTTTTATGTCTTTAAGGCAGTTATGAAATTTTGTTAATTGATTAGTTTCTTCTGGCTTCATTGATAAATACAACTGTGTATCATCCATAACAATGGAAATTTACAGAGTGATTTCTAATGATGTTAGCTAAGGGAAGCATATATAGAGTAAATAGGATTGGTCTGAGCACAGAACCTTGTGGAACTCCAAAACAAACTTTAGTACGTAAGGACGATTCATTATGAACGTGAACAAACTGAAAACAATCAGATAAATAAAATTTAAACCACCTCAGTGCAGAACCTTTTAGGCCAATTAAGTGTTCCAGTCTCTGTAGCAGAACTCTATGGTCAATTGTGTCAAAGGCCGCACTAAGATCTAATAAAACAAGTACAGAGATGAGTCCTTTCTCTGAAGCAATCAGAAGGTCATTTGTAATTTTAACGAGTGCTGTCTCAGTGCTATGATGCACTCTAAATCCCAACTGAAATTCCTCAAATAAATTATTATCATCAGGGCTCGACAGTGCGAGCATTTCACTCGCATTTGCGACTAAAAATAGGTGTGTGCGAACTGTAAAAAATATTTAGGGGAGTGGAGTGGGCGCTGGGGTGGTTGTCGGTTTAATGGGGGTCACAGACAGGAATACGGCGGAGGATTATAGTGCGCAAGATAAGATAAGTTCGACTCCAGGTCCAATAATTTCCTCTTTCGTTGGTGTCATGACTGCCCAGTAGTACCTGGACAACCGAGCCGTGGCGGCACACAGGTATGTGGTGTGTCAGAGGGGAAACAAGCCGTTCGCTTCTCTCTTTGTGGCAGCTAGGTAAAGGTCCACAAACCTCACCGCCCTTTAGGGACTGTTCTTTACTTATCAAGGGGCTGTCAGGGGAGGAGGGTGGGTGGGAATAAGTCAAAGTGTGACGGAGAAGAGGGACTGGGAAAAGCGGCGGACCTCCGGGGAAGCCTGCTCCATTCTCCCCGCAGTTAGGGACCGTTTGCCACGGTACCGCTGCTGGGCAGGGTGGAAATAAGTCCTGCAGACTTTCAGAGGACCTGGAGAATGTTTTAGGATAGTAATAACATTATATAAGACAATCATATTGCAAAGATAATATATATAAGACAATAACATTAAAGACAAAATTAAATTGCAATACTTTTTCAAACCTTGAAGATTTTACCTTTCTGTACATTTTGCATACAAATTCATTAAATATTTTTGCTTGTAAATGTCTATTTGCATCACGTTTATTACACAAAACACATTATTTGATCAAATTACATTGTGCCCCTAAAGTTCTTTGTGCGCTCCTTACTTTTTCAACTGAGGAGCACATGTGCTCCTTGGGAAAAAAGTTAGCATCAAGCCCTGATCATGGAGAAAATCACACAGCTGGTCTGCGACTACTTTCTCAAGGATCTTTGACATAAAGGGAAGATTAGATATTGGTCTATAGTTGGCTAACACCTCTGGATCCAGGGTGGGCTTTTTTAGTAGAGGTTTAATTACAGCTACCTTAAAAGACTGTAGTACATAGCCTGTTAATAAAGATGTATTGATCATGTCTAAGAAGTGAGTGTTAGCTAAAGGTAAGACTTCCTTAAGTAGCCTAGTTGGGATGGGGTCTAAGAGACATGTTGATGATTTAGCTGAAGAAATAATTGAGACCAATTGTTGAAGAGAGACAGGGGAGAAGCAATCTAAATATATATTAGGTCTTACAGCTGTGTTTGAGGGCAGATAGGTACTATCTGAGGACAGGAGGTCATGAATTTTGCCTCTAATAGTTAAAATTTTGTCATTAAGAAAGCTCATAAAATCATTACTGCTAAGGGCTAAAGGAATACAAGGCTCAATAGAGCTGTGACTCTCAGTCAGCCTGGCTGCAGTGCTGAAAGGAAACCTGGGGTTGTTCTTATTTTCTTCTATTAAAGCTGAGTAATACTTTGCTCTGGCATTGCGGAGGCCCCTCTTATATGTTTTGAGAATGTCTGCCCAGATTAAACGAGATTCTTCCAGTTTGGTTAATAGCCAATTCCTGTCAAATTTCCACGATATTTGTTTTAATTTGTAATATTTGTCATAACCCTGGCTCGAGAGGTTATGGAAAAGAAGGGAAAGGACTCAGAATACGAGTAAATTAAGTAATTTATTAAAGTAAGCAAATGTTAACTAATGAGATAAAGAATAAGAGGTGTTAAGTCAGTAGGATCAGTAGTGCGCATGTGGGTGTGTGAAAATGTGCTGCATAGTGTTGTGTGCAAAAGGATCAAAACCAACAAGGGTGCTGCCAGGATGGAGAGAGAGGGAGAAGCACTGGAGCTTCTGCCTTTTATCTTCTGCAGAAGCACCTAGCCCAGGTGCTCCAGATCAGGTTATCAGGCCACACCTCAGAGAGGAAACAGAGAGAGAGGGACTGAGAGGCAACATCAAGAACATACGGGCCAGGGCCGTCACCCCCCCAAGTCAATGTTGCCAGGGGAACCATTGGCACCCACCCACAACCAACGAATAAACTACAACTACTTAACAACTAACAATAACGGAAAAAACACAAGTTCATCACCGTAATCCTGCCTACGGGGCCCATCACTATGCCACCCATCTCAGCAACCCTGGTACCTGAGAAGCAAATTAAGAGAATGGGTTAACAGGCAGAATGAATAACAGTCATTTGGCTTAGGAAACACAAGGCAAAAGCCTAACACAAAGGGGCACGTGATAATGCATCTGCAATAACATTGTCTGTTCCTTTTATATATCTAATGTCAAGCTCATAGGCCTGCAAGAACAGAGACCATCTTAAAAGCCTCTGGTTGGGATATCTGAGGGACCGAAGAAAAGTCAGAGGGTTGTGGTCAGCGAAAATCACCAGGGGCACTTGAGCTCCTCCAACATAAATCTCGAAATGGTGTAAGGCCCACACGAGTGCTAATGCTTCCTTCTCTATTACAGAGTAGTTAGACTGATAACGATTAAACTTCTTAGAAAAGAAGCTGATGGGTCTCACCACACCCTGATCATCCCCCTGCAGCAGGACCGCTCCTGCTCCCACCTGGCTGGCGTCCACTTGGAACATAAACGCCCGGTCAAAACATGGAGCTGCTAGAACAGGAGAAGAACACAGTAAAGAACAGCTAAACAAACAAGGATCATTACGCACCAAACGTGTCAGTTCACTGCAGTGCGACACTGACAGATGACACACCAACTGGTCCAAATTACCAAAAGCCCGCACAGCAAACTTACATCTGGCTCTGGCTCCCCATCACACTCAACCACCGCAGAAGCCACAGCCAGAGCCAGGCGCACCCCGTCATTCAGCTCCTGACTCAAGCTCGACTCAACACGGGTGTAGTATGGCTTTAGAAGGTTTACATCTTTCCGCCTACCAGGTGTTGCTATGATATAGTTCAAATCAGAGACTTTTTTGACAACAGTGTATGGACCTGCATATTTAGCCTGGAAAGGTGAACCAACAATGGGCAAAAGCGCCAGAACCTGGTCGCCTGGACTGAAGTCATGGCACACAGAATGACGGCCATACAACTTTCATTTTGTCCTGGGACACAGACAATATTTCCCGTGCCATACAACCAGCAACAAACAATCGATGACGGAACCCGTTCACATAAACTGCTCGGTGGCTTAGTGTCAACACAGTCCCCCTTCAGCACTGCTGAAGATCCCCGCACAACATGCCAAGGAGCGAACTTTCTTTGCTTTGTTAACTTCTTTTTAAGAGGTGTTACGGAGTTGAGTGTTGTTCGCAGCGAGCCTACGGCGCTATCGACAAGATGATCATTTCGGGAGAGTTTAAAGTTGGTACAGGAGACCTCTGTTACTGAAGGACATGGTATTAAATTCAACGATGGAGGAATCATTTCCTTAAATTTTGCAACAGCAGTATCTGATAAACGTGTTGTTAATGTGAATGTTAAAATCGCGTACAATAATAACTTTATCTGATTTAAGAACTAAACTCAATAAAAACTCTGAGAATTCAAATACAAATTCAGAATACAGGCCAGGAGCACGGTACACTATAACAAATAAAAGTGGCTGCGAGGTTTTCCAGCTCGGATGTAAAAGACTAAGAACAAGGCTTTCAAATGAATTATAATCTGGTTTAGGTTTAGGTCTGATTAACCCTATGGACCCGAATGACGCATAGTACATCCAAATTCACACCTGTTCTTCTCTGTGGATTTTCTTCACGACCGTGCGTCATAGCGAGAAGCCACACATATCACTTGAAACAGTGGAACTATAGCTTTCTGACAAGACCAAGCACTTGTCGGTAGTCCAATGTTTTCACAGTGAAAAAAAATGTTTAATTTACACTGAAATGATGTATAACAAAGCTTTCATACAGCTTTACACACACATTACTCTTGGATGGCTTACTCGCAAATGCAGCATCGCACAGAAATTCCATGCATATCACATGAAAGTGCAGGACCAGAGGTTTCCAGTGATACCACACTGTGCTGTCATCCCATCACGCTATAGATCAGGGCCCGTATACACAAAGAGTCTCAGAGTCCTCTCAGAGAGCTCCTAACTTAGCCTAAAAATTCCTAGCAAGGAATCTTAGCTTAAGAGTGATTCAGGAAGTTTCTGAGAGCAACTCTGAGCAAGGAGGTGACAGAAACTTCTAAAAGCCTTCTAAAAGCTGTGATTGGTTGTTACAAAAAGAAAAAAAAAATGCGCTCCTAGTAATGAATGGACAGTGAAATCAACCGATCATAGAACTTAGACTGTATTAAGAAATGTGTAATCATGAAAATAATTTTATGTCATGATGATGAAACTCAGCAAAATTAAATTAATTGTTACACAGCTTCAAAATGTTTGAACGTACCTTATTCACATGCTGATTATTGTATTGATTTGCTTATTGTTATGTTTACTTGCCATGCTGGTAATTTTACTACTTAATCTATTTGATATTAATGGTGGACGCAGACTCAGCTGTCAGCAATTACTGTGATTGCTAGCCTCCTTGTAAAAAGCGATTTGATTTGGCAGAATGACCAAAACAACGAACGAAATGGAGAAAAAAAGAACGAAAAAGCCGAACTGGACAGAAGAGCAGTGCTTGCTGTTGGCGCAGCTCGTGGAGGAGAACAAAGGAGTTTTAAGAGGGAAATTCAGTCCCGTCATCACGGCACAAGGGAAGAGGCAGACTTGGGAGCGTATTGCCCGACAAATCAATGCGTTGTTCCCTCTCCTTTTACGCACAAGCGATGAGTGTGAGAAGCACTGCTACGTGCTGTAATCCAAAGCGGGCGTTATTGCGCTGGGTGGGAAAAGTAAGCTCATCCCTGATGAGGTCAACCATAAACATTATCCCTGCACTATAAAGCCGGTAGCGTCTTATTAAATCACTGTCGTTCAATATACGGAGAATATCTCTCCTTCCTCTCTGTCTTTCCACCATCTTCTCTGTTTAAGACACTCTTAGGCTTCTTAAAAGTCCTCCTCCCTCCTCTTAACAGTTTTTCACCTTAGGAGCTCTCTTAAGGCCTCAGATGCTTTGTGAATAACTTTTATCTTACCAAGGGAAAATTCTAAGAAAAATCTTAGAATTTGAGGAATTCTAAGATTTTTCTTAAAATGACATCACTAAGAGCTACTTTTAGTCTTAGGATTCTTTGTGAATACGGGCCCAGATCAACTGTCTGCAAAATAAAAACGTGATGGATTTCTTTATAATCCATTACACAGATCTTGTTATCAGTCATTTCATATAGTGAGGAATATCGTGTGTTACCACGTCTTAGGCTTGCGTGTGTTTCTCCCTGTCTATCCACATTTGTCGTCCGGCTTTCAAGATGCAAATATCTCCATATTGTCCAGTTGACATTCCATCAAACTTTGTATGACAGGACCAGTGCACTTCACCTTTCCACACCCAGACAACTGAGGCCTAATTATGCATGCATGACAAGGCAGTAGTCACCATATACACTGAGGGGGACATGCCCAAAATGTCCCCCCAGTATTTAACTGATGGTCAGGTCAAAGATCAGCACAGAGCACAGAGCAGTAAGTCAAGATCATGTCAACAAGAAAACGTCCAGAATTTTTTTTTTTCTTTTTACTGTAAACAAAGTGGAAAATATTATCTTGGAGGACATCATTGCACCTGGTTGACTATTATCTTTGATGTAAATATTGCATGTTTCTTTCAGATAAAACACATTTTTGACTTGTGAATGAGTCAATGGAATTTCTTGCAATAATGAAAAAATACTGGCAATTATGTAAAATACCGAGAGCCGGTATTTTTTGGTACCGGTTCCTAATTTTTCGGTGCCAGAGAACCGCTAAGATTCTGGACAAATGATACTGTTATCGGTATTTTTTAAAAGCGTCTACCTAACTGTCGCGTAATTATGACACTGGGTTGACTGCCTAAACAAAGCGGCTAAAGTTAGCAGCTCGGCTAACGCTAACTCTTGCAACGCCGTGGCCTCCTCAGTGCAGGCTGACTCTGACACTGCTTCGTTATCATCATCGAGTCATGGTAAGAGTATGAATCGTTAAGTATGTAGTCATTAACTCAGGAGGATATATTATCAATTTTAGCACCGCTGATATATATGTTACGTTAATCCCGTAGGTGGTATCAACGAAGCAGCAGCCATCACTGCTGGTTTGCTGATGCAGACAACCCCATTCACAATCCGCAAGCGACGTCAAATGAAGATGTCTGCAGAAAAAAACGAGGAATGCCACAGGGCCGTTACCAAGTTTATTGTGAAGGATCTACAGCCCTTCGCTACAGTCCAATCCAAGTGGTTTAGGTAGGTACTAGGCAGTAGCATAAGTTAGCTTAGCCTATATTGCCAGCTGCTAGCTGTAACGTTGGTCCAAGTTTGAAGGCAGAGCGCTGTTAGCTGTCATACAACTAATTTTGTATTGCTTTTTCTGTGATGATTGTCAGGGAGATGACCAGAGCCCTCAACCCAGGTTACACCCCCCCTTCCAGGCAAGTGTTATCAGGCACCCTCCTACCAGCTTGGTATGGAGTTGAGAAGAAAAATCTAATAGCTGAGCTTGTTAATATGACAAAAGTGGCCATAACCAGTGATGGGTGGACGAGTATCACACAGGATCATTATGTCACTGTCACACTCCACTTTGTGAATGAGGGCCAGCTAATGCACAAAGTACTATCAACCCAGGCAGTGTATGAGTCACAGAGTGGTCCAGTTGTAGCTGAAGAGATAGGAGACGTGCTTGCAGAGTTTGGTGTTACAACAAAAGTCGTAGCCATGACAGTAGATAATGCAGCCAACATGGACGAGAAACATTTCTCGTGCTCACCAGAAACTTTTCTCGTGCTCATGAGAAACATTTATTTTTTAAAGACCATCCTCTGCATTTCAGGTTTTTGTTTTTGTGTGAGAATGTCAGTACAGGAGTTAATTCGGCTATATTTTGACCTGGGACTTCATCATAAGGACATTGCTGCTTTACTTGCAAGTCGTCACCGTCATGTTGTGTCTGAAAGACATTTAAAACGAATTTTGAAATCTTGTGGTCTGTTTCGGCGCAAGGGATACACCACTTTGGATCGCGTTGTTGATTTCATTAATGAACAGTTACAAACATCTGGCCAGCTCTGTGGATATAGGTGGATGTACACAAAATGCAAGGAGAATGGATTACACGTCAAGAAAGAAGAAGTATGCTTAATTTTAAAAGAACTTGACCCAAGGGGTGTTGAACTCAGAGTAAGGAGACGGCTCCATCGCCGAAACTATTTTGCAAAAGGGCCCAATTATATTTGGCACTTGGACTCTTACGACAAACTGAAACAATTTGGTATCTGTATTAACGGCTGCATCGACGGGTTTTCCCGGAAAATTATCTGGATGAATGCATTTACTACCAGCAGTGACCCAAAAATAATTGGAGGCTACTACATGGAGGCAGTGCAGAGATTAGTTGGTTGTCCAAGGATTGTCAGAGGCGACCAGGGCACAGAGAATGTTAAAGTCAGAGACTTTCAGCGTTTTCTCCATCGCAACATTCACGACGGCTCTGGTATTGACAGCTACATCGAAGGGGCAAGCACGGCAAATCAGCGCAATGAGAGTTGGTGGGGCTTCCTCAGAAGGGAATCAATGGAATTCTACATCTCTCTGTTTACTGACCTGAAGGACCGTGGTTTGTTCGATGGTACATATTTGGACAGAAGTCTAATTCAGTTCTGCTTCTTGAGTATAATTCAGGTAAGCTACAAATGTATATACAGAAAGTATTTTGTTAGAGACAAACCATCCATCTGTCTGCCATCTCACCTGTACTAACGTTTTGCCTAGCCTTGACCAGCCAATTCATCAGCTTGTAACAATTCGCCAACAACAGAAACTGAGGCTTATGTCACAACGCTACTTTTACAGGTCACGGGAGGCACAGGTTCACGGTGCCAAGCTGAAACCCCTGATATAACATGAAACCCCCCAAAAATTTGACTTTTTGCTTTCAAAATGCAGCAATAAATTGTATAAAAACGAAAAGGACTCGTATGGTTAGTTTAACTCAACAACTTTAGTGTAATTAAATTAAATCAAACTCAAATTAACACGCGTCCGGCTCGGATTTTCACTCAATAACACAGCGCGTCACGCCGATACAGAAAACAAATAACCCCCACTGTGCATTTACTGCTTGTTTATTAATTCCAGTCACGTTTTATGTGTGTGAGATCCTGCTTGTGTGTGCGTGCACCTTGAATATCATATGTTAGGCTATTTCATAACTAAAATGGTGGTGAAAATATTTAACTTTGCTAGACGGCATGTCCCTGAGCCATTCGTTAAAAGGAAATAATTTATTTGCTGTGGAAAGAAGGCAACATAATGTGGAATTATAGGTTAAACAATCTTTGCTTCCTTTAATTTAGTTTGGATAACAGTAGTAGCCTAATAGTAGCTGCAGCAGCAACAGCATTAGTTGCCAACAGCTGTCTTGTTTTTATTTCTTTATTACAGATATGTGACATTATTTGGCCATGGTGATTACCGCTTGCTGTTGGTTTGCAGGACTTCCGTTTTTCTGCTGATGTTTTTTATCTGTGTACACTGTCTTGGTTCATCATGTCAGAGGTAGTGAGTTTTGGAGTATAGACATTTGTTTGTTTTTGCATCTTCAGCACCAAGGACAGCGCTTAAAGTGATTTTGTTATAACCGCTGCCTGTAACAGGCTCGGGGGCATCTTCAGCACCAAGGACAGCGCTTAAAGTGATTTTGTTATAACCGCTGCCTGTAACAGGCTCGGGGACATCTTCAGCACCAAGGACAGCGCTTAAGGTGATTTGGTTATAACTGCTGCCTGTATCAGGCTCGGGGACATCTTCAGCACCAAGGACAGCGCTTAAAGTGATTTGGTTATAACTGCTGCCTGTATCAGGCTCGGGGACATCTTCAGCACCAAGGACAGCGCTCAAACTAAGGCAGTTCTTGTCTGTTTTTGTCATGTGGTGAATTCTACTGTTGGCCTCCTTATGGAAAAATGTCATACAATTTGCATTTGTTAGAACTACTTAATGTTTTATTTGTGTAGCTTATGGCAGCCAGTCAGCAGCCTAGTGAGTGGCGATGTGCCATGCGCTGTACAGCAGGAAAAAATACAATGATGTCACGCACTCATTCTCATTCATTCATTTAGTTGGCAGCCAGCCCCCACTACTAAAAACATCTTCCTGTGTGAGGGGAATACCAGAATGTGTTATCCAAATAAGGACATGTACGTCGCATAGCAGATGATGTGATTTTCCGTTGATGAGATAAACGCAACTGTCCTCACAGCCCGCACATAGAGACATTACAGCTGTTTAGTGGTAGCAGTGCTCTGTGTTTACTGAAAGGGGAAAGTTGCCTGGTCCCCCCTGAAATGTAACTTTACTGCGGTCGGATTTTTGGGAGGTCGGACTAATGGGCTGTGAATACTATATGAGACTCATGTGTCTCATCACGTCCACCTGTCTTAATCACTGTCATCAATGTGGTGTCCTACAATAATAATTCATAATAAAAAGCGAAAATGGCTCTAACAGTGTTTTTTGAGCATGGAGGCGCCACGCACCGGTCTGCCGGTCCATTTCAATGTCAGCTCCGGAGCTGCCCACAGTGCTGACATGGCAACGGCTGCGCACCAACTCTCTGCTCTTCGATATTTTGTTTATTTCCTATATTTTCTCTAACTTCATCAAAAACATTTAACATGATCAATTTCAAGTCATCTCATAACTTATCTAAGGCCCACATGAGAATGACAAATTGCACATCAATTTACTTGTTTTCTTACTTTCTAATATACCGTTTTTCCAGGACAAATTAGATGAGACCATCCATGTGTGGGATTCACATGTCATCAGACCATCGAAGAATGACAGGGTACCCAGTGGTCGACCCCGAATCATGTACGTGTTCCCAGAACTCTACGCAAGTGATGACTGCATTTCCCCAGTGGACAGAGCTGATGTACAGTTGTGTCAGAGTAACTGCACATTTCGACCAGCAGTGCCATGTGACATAGACATCTACAACATCTGCAACATTCTGATGGTGGAGTCACAACTGCATCTTCCAGCTGATGCTTATCAAGCATTGGATTTGTACCTGCATTTGAGGAATGAGATAACATCTGCTCTCTAATTTGAGATGGAACAACATTTACTATCCATCTAAACTGAACACGTGATTAGACAATTCTTCTGCAGTAAACCATGCTTAATTCACCAAACATTCTCAGTTAAGTTGTAATGTTTTCTCAGGAATTCTGTATTCTGTGCACTATATTTGGAACTTTGGATTATTTCTCCTTGGAAAAAGGATTGATCTGTCACTATGTGCACACTGACTACACTAGAACAGTGCTATGTCACAGACATTAAGAATGTTTGCAGCGATATTGAGGGGCAATTGAATCTTCCAGTAGTTGCTTGTCAAGAAAGAAGAAACAGTACTGTACAAAATTTTTAGGCACTAAAAGTAAAGTGAGGACGCTTACAAAAATAATGCTATAAATAGTTTTTTATCAATCAATTAACTTCATAAAAAGTGCAGTAAAGAGAAAAAACAAAATTAAATCCATATTAAGTGTGTCCACCTTTTGCCTTTAAAAGAACACCCATTCTCCTTGGTACCCCTGCGCACAGTTTTTCAAGGTACTTGGCACATAGGTTGTGCCTATCATGGATATGAGCAGTTCTTATGTGGATTTAGGCTGTCTCAGTTGCTCCTGTCTCTTCAGGTAAGATTCAGTGAAGCCCAGAACTGTACATTTTGAGTATTAGGTCTTCTCAGTAATTTGTGCTCGAAGTAGACACCCTTACATTTGTTGTACAGCATATAGGAGGAGCATTGTCATAGAACAGGAAACGAACAAAACCACAACAAAGAAAAACAACAAGGCAGGACATGAAAGAGGAATTGAATCTTTATTGAAGAATATTATTGAAGAATATTGTGCTCTTGACAGTAACTGTCAGTATACCATATGAGGCTTCAACAAAAACAGCCATGAGTAGCCATTTGAAATGGTACTATATGTGCATAGAACAGGTATTATTTTGTTTCTGAATAACAATTACATAAAACATGCACATGATAATGTGAAAAAGGGGATGTTCACCTATGAAAGCAGACCTTTCTGACTTATCAAAATTATTAAACTTAAACTGTCTTTTGGACTTAAGCAAAATTTCAAACTCAGTGTGCTGACACATAATACAGCCAAATCATTTACAGTAAGAAAATAAGAAAAACAAAAAAATGTTAAAACTGTTTGATTCAGTTTTAAGTGTAATGCAGCAATGTGTTCTTAGTTGTAATACATGAATGAACAAATAAAGTGTTTTGAATGTAAACAAATTTAAATCTGCAGAAACTGTTTGCTTCAGACAAATGCCATAACAATCTCAGTTGAAGAGGGACATGTGTAAGATCCCTTACATTCACCACACAATATCCATTGTAAAGCAGTCTCCAGACAGGACATTATCAAACTCTTTACGAAATTCGGGGTATGAGCTGTAGGTGCATGGTAACTCAAGAACAGCTCCACATGTGTGTGCTACAGGCCTGCGACTTAAACCACACAATCTATTAAAAATTACTTCAATTGTGTCTTTGCACAGTACAGTGGATCCTGTGCAGAAGCGCAAGAAGATCTCCAGTTTTCTTTGGTTGATGCTTCTCACATACCGTAGCAGGTGGTTAAGAGCTGTCTGCTCTTGTGGATTTAGGCTTTCAGTTGATGGCTTTATCATCTGCGCGACTTTCTTGTTAGTTGGCCTCTTAGATTCGTACAGCTCCATTAGGCTGTCTTTGTTTATGAGTGTTGGCACAGCATTGTGAATACTGGAGTGGAAACAGTCAATTATGAACTTTGGCTCTTGAAGAAGAGCTTCGTGTGCCATTGTTAAAATGGCACCCTGTAAGTTGTCTTTGGAGGGCAGGCAGTGTGAGCCCATTCTTGAGAAGACATCAAGTAAGTCCTCCTCAACATTTTCATCAATGTTGCCCTGTAGTGCTTTTTCAAGTGATGCACGCTCATTCTCTGAAAGAAATCTAGCAAATGACATCATCAAGAGTTCTTCATCCACTGAACTAACTCCTTGACAACAGGCAAGAATAAAAGCTGGTGACAATCTGATTGGTATGATTTTGTGGTCCAAGTATCCTTTCAACCACACTCTTCCAAGAGCTTGCCATTTCTTCTCAGAATAGTCTGGCCGTAGTCTAGGTACTCGGTCATCTTCCCCCTCACACTGTTCCAAGAAATGTTCCCAGAACGTGGAGTATGCCTCTCTTGACACACCATCACTGTCCATAACTTTCTCATTTGTAAACTCAAATTTTAGATTAGCATTCAGTAATTTTGGTTCCATGAAGACATTAAGGACATCATCAACTATGTTTACTCGTCTTAATTTCACAAGGAGAAGTTCTTTTTCAAATGGGTCTGGTGATGCTGGAAGACTGCTTGATGATACAGGACCATCATTCAGTGTAGAGTGCAGAAAGATAAAAAAAAAAAAAAAAAAAAGGTGTGAGGTGTGTGTTAGGTGTGATTATTGATCAATTAATCACTTAGTGAACAGAAAATGAACTTTGACAATCAATATATCAATTAACATGCAAAAATAGTGATTATGCTGTGGTTCTAGATTTTCTGCTTTTCTATTTTATATCACAATACATGGAATATCTTTTGGTTTTGGAATGTTTGGATGAAAAAGTAATCCAAAAACATCAGCGTGGGGTGAGAAAATTTGGGATGACATTTTGTCAGTGTTTTGTGTATTTTATAGACAGAATAATGAATAGGAAAAACTTTTTAAAATAAATAATGGCAGTAATAATAATGTTTTTGCAGCACTGACAGAACTTAGATCTACACTATACCTGAATACTGTTCAAGTCATGTGGATTCCAGGGAAGGGTGGAGTCTTGATTATCACCATCATCACCAGTAACGGGTCCAAAGTGTACTTCAAAGTCCTCAAGAGATGCTTGGATGGCAAGGGCAAGAGGGGAATCCGACTCGTCACTTAATAACTGGTCTGCATCTTGATTTGACACAGGCATTAGACAGTCATCTTCAGATTCATGCCTGCTTGTTGATTGCCAAGTATGACTGCCAACATCATCCGAAGATGGGGGATGCAGGAACTCTGTGTTACTCATCTCAGGAGTTGCTAATCTTGATTGTCTGATTGGTTCTCCTCTCTGTTGATAATTAAATAAAAAAATAAAAATCTTTGTTTTTGTATCATCTGATCCAAGCCGTCATGTATATTAACACATTTGTGCGATTAAAACACCTTGCACCTGAGCAGATTTTTTTGGTATATGCATATTGAGTTAATGTAGCATTAAACTCAAAACCCTTTTCCCACTGTCATCATCTTAGCTGCAGTTCAAATTTAAGATGGATTTACATTTGGTTGTTTTGTTTTGCAACAATCATGGTCTCTTAAACCCCATGTCTGTGTCCTCATAGACTTCACCTGTGATTTATTTTAAACATAGCTGCTGTGTCATGCAGATGTAACCTAAATGTTACTACAAACTGTAACTTTTGATTAATCAGTTCTTGTTTCAATTTTAAAAAGTTTTGTTTGAACATTTTGGCAGGAATTAATCTCTATACAACACAAGTTCCATACTGTATATCACAGACTGGGTACATAAAAATGCAATACTGGGGCTTACTTTTTCATGGTTTTCCTGCATTGAGCCACTGGATGCTGGATCTAAATCAGAGGAGCTCTCTGGATGATCCACTTGATGATCAGTTCCAGTCCTCAAGTGATGACATCTCCTGGTTGTGTTCCTCAAGGATCGTCTCTGCATTGTCCTAGTCTATACAGAAGTCAGCAGATCAGCAAATTATAGACTTATACAGCCATGATTGTCCAGCTGTTCAAAACAAGCCCTTCTGAACTTATTGTGACTAAACATGCACATAAGTGGAGAGAACAGTGCAGCAAATATGTTTGGAAATGGTATTTACATCTCTTGACCTAAATTAATTATAAATTTGACATTGAATTAAGACAGTAGATTTATCCTCAAAGTATGTGTACCGTACAATCACTGAGGACTGATGTGTCGTCGTCGTCCCCCCCCCCCCCCCATATTTAAGAACACAGACTGGTCAATAATGAACGCTGCAAAGAGTGCAAATGCATTACATACATACATTGAATGTCTTTAATTAGCAGAAGTGTGCACAAACTCTCCACATATTCTACATCTATAACATAATCTACTAAAATTTCCTTCAAAATACAGCTATTCATGTGACTCAGGCAAGTTTGATACATGTTAGATTAATGTCTTAATCTTACAATACTGTTGTTAAAATGTCAATGACACCTGTATGGATTTCACAAAAACATCAGTAGGCCTACTGATATTCTGTTTGTTGCCCACAGCTGGCTGCAGCATAACAAGGTAGCTGATACGTGCGTCTCCAAACTGAGAAAGAGGCTGATGTGTGCCTTTATGCACGGTGCTGAGGTAGCTTCATTGACAGGATCGGCCAGGATTTGATTATAATTAATATTCCGTGTTCTACTATATATTTATACAGGTCAGCTGTTACACACTGTTCCCAGGTTTATACAGTTAAATTATCTCTAGACAGACCTTATGGATCACTTCTGAGCCTCACATCTGTTATTTTTATTTTAAAATCTGAAATACATGCTAGTCCATAATCCCCAGAATTCACCCTTAATATTAATAAATATGAATTCAGTATCTACAGTATATCACGTATCATATGGCAAAAGATAAATTACCTTAACTGGCCTCTCATCTGTGGGCTCGAAGTCCGATGATGCATCAGAGAGAACTTGTATTACGTCTTTAGCCTTGGAGGTTGTGTAGATGCGCAGCATTCGTAGTTTAGTCTGCTCGTACAGCTGGCCCACTGTGACTTCAGGGGATACTGCATTGTGACTGTAATCACGAATATCAAACTCGAAGTCTTCCATCGGTCCTTTGGATGAATGTCCATTTGGAAAAAACAAGGATTTGCCCGTCTCCAGCAGTTCACCCATAGTTACTGATTTCTGGACCGACAGGTGCCGTGTTCCACCTCCATTTCTTGTACTGATTTGGTGATAAGTGCCGCTCTCAAAGTGGAGCCATCCCATTTCAACCCGCCGGGTGACTTTAACTGCATGTTTATTGCCAATACCGGGGCCTTCTGTGTTTCTGTTGGCAGGAGTTTTTCGTTGTTCCCCAAGCCTGTCTCTTACTTTCTGCATGAGAGCAGACTTCACTGTCTCCACTCCCCCTGACATTTCATTTGTCACAGTTCTTTGACGACAAAATGCTCTGAGTGCAAGTCGGTCCCCATATCTTACGATATACTGTCCTAACTCCTCATCTGTCATAACACCTATGACGTTGATGTCGATCTGTAAGAAGCAAGGCAAACGTCAAAAAATACAATAACATACCAGGTAGAGAAACAAGCAACATTAGGCAATACTGTGACTAAAGTTAACATTTATCTTCACCTTATCATCTTTTAATTTGTTGATGACACAATCTGGTATATTCCGCGTTTGGAGGAAAGAGAACAAATCCACCTCTGCTGCCATTCTGGAGGCTTAATGAGCACAACCACAATCAATTAGGCTACCTTCGGTTTCCCGTGAGCACGAGAAACATTTCTCGTGCTCACCAGATAAGTATCTCGTGCTCACGAGAAATGTCTCTCGTGCTCACGGGAAACCAAAGGGTTTTTTTTTCTTTTCTGCATGTCCCTTTACGGGCTCCGTACACTCTCAACCTCAGTGCACAAAAGGTCTACACCGTCCAAACTGTCGCCAAGTGGTCTGCGAGAATCCGGGACTGTGTTGTGTGGATCAAGAGATCTTCCATTGTGAAGAACGTGGTTGAGGAGAAGCAGAGACTTCTGGGTAAGAAACTAAGCCTCATTGTTTCAGTATCATCACTCAGACAGGAGCCATAGCAGGACTACGTATCTAAATTGATTTCCATGTGTGTTTCCATATGTTTCAGGCATGCCTGTCTATACTGCTGTCCTGGATGTGAGGACCCGCTGGAACTCGCTGTATCTCATGGTGGAAAGATTTATTGAGATATACCCAGCCATACAAGCTGCCCTCTTGGACCCACGAGCCAAAAAGCTGATGACGTGAGACAGGTAATCTAGTAGGCTGGAATTCATAATGACACTGAACTAGTATTTTCAAATTAATAAATAACTCTAGTATTAACCATAATTATTGATTGAATGATTTGAAAAGTGACTATGCCACAATGATGAACATTCATGTTATGATAAAACAAATGCAACTGCATGAGTGTACAATAAATACATTTTTATAAATTCATCTCAGACTTGAAAAGTTCACAGAGGACGACTACAAAAAAGTCCAGGAGTTTGTCAGAGTGATGCGAATAATGTACACGTCCACCCTGGCATCAAGTGACAAACAAGCCACCTGCAGCCAGATTCTCCCTATACTCACAAAGCTTGAGAGCCACTTCAAAATTACAGAGGATGACTCTCCATTTGTGGCCACCATGAAGGAGAACTTAATGGTTATCTTAATGGTTAACTTAACTTTGAGAATATGTGCAATGTACGTAACATGACACATTTATTAAGGCAATCTAATCTCCCTCCCCCAGCTGTCAGAGGATGAGGATGTGACGATGTCGATGACTGAAGCTGACTTCCAGGGAGATGGAGAAGAGGATGATGAAGAGGAGGAGGATGTAAGTTTGACATGTTTGTGAACCTATGCTGTGTTGCAGCAAAAAGCAATAAAAAACTTAACTATATTTTAGCATCCAAGCCAGTATCTGCACTGGGAGAACTCTTCACAGAGGAAGACAGACAGCTGCAAAGGCAGCTCAGTCAACAACAGCAGAGTGCACCAACAACAATCCGAGAGAGACTGAAAAAAGAGGTGGCAGTTTACAGAGATCTTCCCCCTATCCCCACTGAACAAGACCCTGTCCACTGGTGGTGGGGTAAGAAAGACACACTTCCCTTACTCTCACAACTGTCCTTCACCTACCTCTGCGTCCAGGCCTCTTCAACGCCATCTGAACGAGTGTTCTCAACCACAGGAGACACACTCTGTCCAGAGCGATCTCTGCTGCTGCCAGAGAAAGTAAATATGTTGCTTTTCCTTAACAAAAACTGTTAGGGCTAAATGCGTCAGGAGAAGTGCTTACTCTACACTGTTCTGTTAACATGTATGTGTCTGTTGGGTTGAACATGTAGGTAAGGGCTTTGGTCATCTCCCTAGTTTTTTTTATTTCATCTATTACCTTCTTCTGAGACGCATTTGTAATTGTAAGTTAAGCTTCTGTTTTGTTGAAGTTGAAGTCTGTATGGATGGTGTGCTGTCTGCTCGTTTTTATACCTTGCACTGCACATGTTGACTTGCTAAGGGCTTAAAAGGCAGGTGCTGTAAGTTGTTTAATGATGTTGCTGGTGTTACCCCCCCTTGTGGTAATAAAAATCGACTGAATCATTTACCATCTTGTAATGTCTTTATTTTTTACACTAAATTACATGTCGTGGTATCGATAAGAGAATTGATAAATATCAGTACCAATAAGGAGTATTGGTATTTGTATCTTATCGATAAAATCCTAACGATACACATCCCTACCCAGCATCATGGTTCTTATATTACCAGATTCCAGAGAGTCTCCCCTCTTCATATATGGCAGAATATGTCAACTTCCAACTTGCTATGGTGAGATACATGTAAAAATTTAAGAATTTAGTAACACAGATTTGTTTTTTTCATTGATATAATATAAAATAGAGGCACATAGAAGGACATGTAATGATGGCAAATATGGATAAGCCCAAATTGTCTTGAAAAAAACAAGATATAGCATGTGTATGTAGCCTTTATAATAACTGTGATATGAGCTTAAAAGTAAAGGCAGTAAAAATACCCCAAAAAGGCCTAGGGCCCATAGGGTTAACAGACTAGAGTTAAAAATGGCTGCAACTCCCCCTCCTCAGCCACTGCCTCGAGGAATGTGGGTATTATTATGACTGGGAGGAGTGGACTCATTTAGATTAACATATTCATCTTGACACAGCCAGGTTTCAGTGAGACTGAGTAAATCAATATGATTATCTGATATTAATTCCTTTACTAACACTGCTTTAGACGATAGAGACCTGATATTTAACAGTCCGCGTTTAATTCTCCTGTTTTGTCTTTCTGTCACAGAAGAGGTTTTAATTTTTATGAGGTTGTTATGCACAACTCCTCTTTGTTTAATTTTAGATTTAGATAATTTAGGTGGTCGGGGGACAGACACCGTTTGTATAAAACTATGGGTGGGTAACTGCACTAGAAGCTAAGAGAAGCGTGAAGGACTTCGACTCTGAGTCCTGGTCTCAACTCTGGGTTGTCAGAGTTTTGAGTTACTAATAAACTTTGCCAGGTTCCCAGAGATGAGAGCAGCTCCATCCAAAGTGGGATGAATGCCATCTCTTCTAATCAGACCAGGTTTTCCCCAAAAAGTTTGCCAGTGATTTACGAAACCCACATTATTTGCTGGACACCACCTGGACAGCCAGCAATTAAATGTTGACATGTGGCTAAACATTTCATCAGTGGTCAGATTTGGGAGGGGTCCAGAGAAAACTATGGAGTCCGACATGGTTTTTGTGTATTCACACACCTAGGCAACATTAGTTTTAGTGACCTCCGATTGGCGTAACCGGGTGTCATTGCCGCCGACGTGATTAACAATCTTGCTAAATCTACGTTTAGCTTTAGCCAGCAGTTTTAAATTTGATTCAATGTCACCCACTCTGGCCCCAGGGATACATTTGACTATGGCCGCTGGTGTTGCTAACTTCACGTTCCTCAGAATAGAGCTGCCAATAACTAGAGTTTTCTCCTCAGCAGGTGTGTTGCTGAGTGGGGAAAAGTGGTTAGAAACATGAACAGGCTGGTGGTGACTCATGGGCTTCGGCTTGGAGCTACGCTTCTCCCGGACAGTTACCCAGCCTCCCGGCTGTACGGGGGTTACCGGGGGACTACTAGCAGAGGCTATGCTATGTGGCTCCCCACCCCACGATTTTCCATGGTGTGGAGCCACGCTTCTAATTCACTGAGCCTTGCCTCCGACGCCGCAAATAAGCTACACTTGTTACAATTACCACTGTCGCTGAAGGAGGCAGAGGCATAACTAAACATCTGGCACACCGAGCAAGAAAGAGCAAGAGAAGCCATCACTAACTATTAAGCTAATGGAACTAAGAAGGCTAATAAACAGCTAAGAGAAAGTCGTAAAAAGGAGGAGAGCTTACCGCTTACCGCAATACGTCAGCACGTCAGTCTGATGTGTGATGGTTTTTCTATGGTCATAAAGGGATGGACATGGTCAGCAATACGGTCAATATATATCTAACAGTCATAATCACAAAAGTAGCAACAGTATTATCAGTAATAAAGGCTGTAGTAATATGTGGGAGATGGAAAATACTGATATATAAAGTGTAGATGCTGTTTCAAATGAAGATTCTACTGCTTTAACTTTAGCTGTGAGAGCAGACAGATTGAGATGGCTTTAAAATGTCTCGAACTTTTTTATTCCCAAACCATGGGTCCAATTGTCAATCTGATCATACCAGCAGAGAGATATACTCGTCCCAAACGTAGCCATGTAGGTTTATGTTTGTGGAGTCAAAAATGCAATCTTGGTCGTTCGCGTAATGACAAAGTTATTCAGAAGTGTTGTTCAGCAGGAGTTGGCCTGGCAGGTGTGCAAGTTTGAAGCTGATACAGTAAACGGTGTGGGGGAGACATTTTTTGAAAAAGACCATTTTTGAAAAACGGCATCTTACTTTGAAAGGGCAAATAGCTCACTTCTTGTTGGATTTAGGTCAGGGGTGTCAGTGTGTGATTTGTTGGTCTCTATGAGATGAACACACCAGTTTTGGTTTGATCTTTCTACGACATTCCTACGGGCCGCAGTGGCCATTTAAAATGTGTTGGCTGTCAGCTTTTCTTTCGAAAAATCCTCAGAAGGTTTTGTGGCACCTCAACTGTAAGAGGGCATAAAATCCAAACCATTGGAGTAATGACAAAGTTATACAGAACATCTGTTCAGCAGGAGTTGCCCTGGGATGTGTGCAAGTTTTTGAAGCTGATACAATAAACGATGTAGGAGAAGATATTTTTTGAAAAAAGAACACTTTTAAGACGAAATCTTACTTTGAAAGGGCATATAGCTCACTTCCTGTTGGATTTAGGTCAGGGGTGTCAGCGCGTGATTTGTAGGTCTCGATGAGACAAACAAGCCAGTTTTGGTTTGATCTTTTTTCAACATTCCTAGCAGCCATTTTAGTGTGTCTAGGTTGCACTAATTTTGGTGAGTTTTTGAGCATGTTTAGGGGGTCAAATTGGGGTTCAAAGAGACGGTGGGAGACAGACTAAAGAATAAAGAATAAACGTACCAGAAACAATAGGGTCCTCTGCCTTCAGCCGAAGTCCCTAATAAAAAACCTCTTCTGTGACAGAAAGACAAAACAGGAGAATTCAATGTGGACTCTCAGGTCTCTATCATCTAAAGCAGTGTTAGTAAACAAATTAATATCAGATAATCATATTGATTTACTCACTGAAACCTGGCTGTGTCATGATGAATATAGCCATGTTTCCATCAGCCTGTTTAGATGCGCATCTAGAAGTAGCGCATCGGAAAATTATGATGGAAACTTCAAAATTCAAATTAAAATCCCCTGATTTGCACAAACTAAAATACGCTCGCTTTAACCGGGTTTTGGTTGATTCGAAAAAATGTTGATTCGCAAAATGGGGGGTGGAAACAGTTATGTTCGAATTAAGTCTGACGTAGCGCACCTCTCTCCATGGTGATATCCACACTCCGGGTCGGGAAGGCGGTAATGCATTTACAAGCTGGTTGCCAACCGCCAGAAAACGTAGAAGAAGAAGAATACGAGACTTGTTTTGTTTCCGGTTCTGCAGAAAACTCGCGCGAGTTCGTAGTTTTCACCAAAGTCCATACATGTAATGGAAACACATAGGATTCGTATTTCTTTTAATGCGCATTTCCCAATGATTTGAATCACTTTTGGATGGAAACGTAGCTTATGTCAGTCTAAATGAATCCACTCCTCCCAGTCATAATAATACCCACATTCCTCGTGGCAGCAGCCGAGTAGGGGGAGTTGCAGCCATTTTAACTCTAGTCTAGTAATCAGCCCTAAACCTAAACTACATTATCCATCCATTTTCTAACCGCTTATCCTCTTGAGGGTCACGGGGGGGGGCTGGAGCCTATCCCAGCTGACATTGGGCAAGAGGCAAGGTACACCCTGAACAGGTCGCCAGACTATCACAGGGCTGACACGCAGAGACAGACAACCATTCACACTCACAATCACACCTATGGTCAATTTAGAGTCACCAATTAACCTATCCCCAATCTGCAAGCTGGAGTGCCCGGTGAAAACCCATGCTGACACGGGGAGAACATGCAAACTCCGCACAGAAGGGCTCCCCCACCCAGGATCGAACCAGGAACCCTCTTGCTATGAGGCAACAGTGCCAACCACCACACCACCGTGCCATTGATTGCCAGCCACTTCTTTTTGTCATAGTGTACTGCGCTCCTGGCCTGTATTCTGAATGTTTGTTTAATGTTTTTCAGTTCAGTTCTTAAATCCGATAAAGTTATCATTGTCGGTGATTTCAATATTCATGTTGACGTTGATGATGACTCCTCGCCACTGCGTTTATCAGATTATTAGACTCCATTGGCTTCAGTCAGGGTGTACATAAACCCACTCATTGTTGTAACCACACCCTCGATCTAGTCCTGACGTATGGAATTGAAGTTGAAAACCTACTAGTCTTTCCACAGAATCCCTCTCTATTAGATCACTACTTGATAACTTTTGATTTCTTTCTTTTTGATTACACGCCACTCAGCAACATTTATAGGTGTTTATCAGATAGTGCTGTAGCAAAATTTAAGGAAATGATTCTGTCGGCTTTAAATTTAATACCATGGCCTCTAGTTTCGCAGACCGGGCGAGGTGGAGGCGCAGCGCACCTGCGCTTCTCCAACTGGGTGTGGCCAGGCGGATTTTGCAATTGGTTTCAGCTGGCGAGCTTTTAGCGCACCTTCGGCGAAGCCTTTTGGCACGAAACTGTCACTGCGCCAAGCTGGATCTGTCGACACCTCCCCCTGCTGCGCCGCCACACCCATCTCAGTGCACCTCGGTCTGCCAAACTGCTAAACTGAGCACACCTCGGGTTGCGCTCAGTTTTTGTCCCTCTGTAACAGAGGTTTCTGTACTGACTTCTACTCTCCCAAATTGATTATCTTGTCAATAGTGCTGCGAGCTCACTGCGAACAACACTTGACTCTGTAGCACCTCTTAGAAGGAAATTAACAAAGCAAAGAAAGTTCGCTCCTTGGTACAGCTCCCAAACTCGAAAATTAAAACAAATATCTTGAAAATTTGAAAGCAATTGGCAATTCACCAACCTGAAAGAATTTCATTTAGTCTGGAAAGACAGTCTCAAAACATATAGGAGGGCCCTCCATAATGCCAGAGCAAACTATTACTCATTTATTTATTTAATTGTTTATTTTTTTTATCAGGGACCATGTACAGAAAACACTGGACTCAACAATAAAGATGCACTGCACCAGATTATAGCTTTTTTTAGCTAGTTTCCATCTGCAGTCCCTGAGGCAGGCAAAAGAAGAAATAACAAGAGAAAAATTAAAATATTACAAAGAGACATATAAAAAGACAGACTGAAACAGTACAAGAGTGCATTGAAATCCATGGAACAATGCACACACAGTGGCACACACAGTGTCATTAATAGAAGAAAATAAGAACAACCCCAGGTTTCTTTTCAGCACTGTAGCCAGGCTGACTGAGAGTCACAGCTCTATTGAGCCTTGTATTCCTTTAGCCCTTAGCAGTAATGATTTTATGAGCTTTTTTAATGACAAAATTCTATTATAATACTATAATACTAAACTGTCTCTTAGACCCCATCCTAACTAGGCTACTTAAGGAAGTCTTACCTTTAGTTAAGACATACATATTACACATGATCAATATGTCTTTATTAGCACGCTATGTGCCACAGTCTTTTAAGGTAGCTGTAATAAAACCTCTTCTAAAAAAGCCCACCCTGTCCCTCCTCCAGATGGTGCAGGCAAAAGGTCCTAAAAAAGTAAATACATTAACCATAATATAGATGAAGCAATTACAATAAATAAAAACATAAAAATCACAATTTCATGGTATAAATTGCGCAGTGAGGCATAAAAGTCATATTGCATATTATGCACGTTTAAGCTTATGTCCTGTTTTTAAGTGCAACTGAGTAATAGTCAGATGGGGGAGAAGGGACTGTTTGGGGTGTAAAGATGGAGTGTGAGTCTCTCAGCAATGCAAAGTCCAGTACATTGTTCTTGTTGTGATTATGATGGACAGTAGTGGACGATATTTGGTCAATAAGGGTTAAAGTGCTGTAGTGCTTATAGCCAAGTTCTGTCAATTGCATAATAAAGTACATATTAAATAGGCACAGGAAAAAAGATTGGCACATTGCATACTCATACATACATGCCTGAACAAGCACTGCATGTTTGCATGTTTGATTAAGATATAATAGAAACATAATAAAAAGGCACAGAAAGAAAAGATCGGCACATTGCATGCTCATACATATATGTCTGAACATGCACTGCATCTCTTTAGATGTGTTTTGAATGTGGCATATGTGTTACAGTCCCGTATCATACTGTTCCAGATGTGGCTGCCTTTAAGTGAGAATACTGACTGACCACAAGTGGTGCGTCTGAGCGAAATTATACAATCTCCACTTGTATAAACAGTCAGTTGGGGCGGTGCTAGTCCTTTCAGTATTAGCAAGCATACTTAAAATTTCTGAGGTTGTCAAAACTGAAAAAGTAATGTTTCTGAAGTATATAACAGTGATGATATGAGATTGTTTTTTTTATCAGATATTTTAAGTGATTCATTCTGACTGAGTGCGACCATGCTAGTAAATGATCAATTTGTAAACCCATATTCTATGTGAGAAAGAATCATTGCATGCAGAAACACCCTAGCTGTAGCTGTTGTTAAGGATGACCTGACTGATCTGAAATTACAGAGATTATATTGAATTGTTTTCAAGATTTTTTTAATGTGGCTCTTGAAGGTGAGGATGGAGTCTAGGGTGACCCCTAGGTACTTGAATTCATTTACTAGTTCAAGCTCCTCTCTTCACAAAAAGAAAAAAAAAACAGAATGTGTGAGATCTGTAGTTTTTTTTTGGAGATGCACATGCAGTTTTCTTTCTGTTTACTAGTAAACATGATATCTTTAGCCATTTATGAATGTGAGTCAATTCCATTGTATGAGCAGCCTCTTGAGCAGTTTTTACTGATGTAAATATATCTGCGTCATCTGTGTACATTTGTATATGCGTATTTTTGCATGCATTCGGCAGATCATTCATGTAAAGTGAAAAGAGTATTGGTCCGAGGATCGAACCTTGTGGGACCCCTACAGGGAAATTGAGAAATGATGACTTAACCCCCTCAACAACAACACACTGTTTTCTGTCAGTTAGGTATGATCTTATCCACTTGAAAGCCTGTTCTGAGAAATTAAAAAGAGAGTTTGTTTAATAGAAATGTATGATCAACTGTGTCGAATGTTTTTTTTCCCTTTTTAAATCCAAGAATATTGCACCAACACACGCTGTCTTATTGAAATAACTGTTTAGTTTTTTTCTAAAAATAAATTAATGGCTCTCTCTGTCGAATGATGTGCCCAGAAGCCAAATTGCACAGGATGTAACAGAGTATGGCTGAGGTTTAGGTGGTCACTCAGATGTGTCAGTATCCATTTCTTAATTATTTTAGAGGTAACTGGAAGGATGTTAATGTTAATTGGCCTATAGAAATGCATGTCTACCCTGCATCCAGACTTTAAGATTGGATTAACTATGGCCATCTTCCAAGATGATGGAACAACTGAGTGTCTGATCGATAAGTTAACTAGGTGTGTGATCGGACATAAAAGAGAATCTTTGTGTGCTTTTAAAAACATGGTGTCAAGTCCGTGGATGTCCTTGGCCTTGGAATTACTTACAGTATTGATGATGTTTGCAACTTCAATTTCTGTGATGTGCTCTATGTTAAATACAGGCAGTGCATGATTGATAGAATGGTAGCCACACTCCGGAGAGGAAAAAAGCTTGGAGACCTCTTCTACCGATTTTATGAAGGTGTTTAATTCTGTGACAAGGACATCTGGACTTCTAACCAGTGTATTGTCAATATTAAGTTCCAGTTCTGCATTATTTTGTTTATTCTGTTTACCTGCAAGCTTATTGATGTTTTGCCAGATTTTTTTCCCATTACCTCTTGCACTTTTGATAACAGTTATAAAGAAGTTTGCTTTGGCCTTTCGTATTGTCTGAGTTACTTTATTTCTTGCAGAAGTGAATTTAAATCTGTCTATAGTTAAACCAGATTTCAGAAAATTTTTAAGTAGACGATCAAGCTCTTTCATCAGCTTTAGACAGTCAGGAGTTAGCCATGGCAATGTCCACTTTCTTTTTAACACATTTTAAAAACAAGTCTGTGCTGTTGTTAATTTCCCCAAAGGAGGTGATCTTGTTCAAGTTCAGGCTATTCAAGGCCAATTTAAGATTTTCTTGATGGCTCTGTGGTATGATATTAAAATGAGTTTAATTACTGAAAGAATGTCTTTATGAGTTTTTAAAACGTGATTTGTTGAGCTTTCTAGAAAAGAAAATGGCATTATGGTCTGATAGTTCAGTCAGGAGGTTATGGGTTTTGACAACAATTCGTTCCGGTTTGTTAGAGTAGTGCAAATCAATTCTGGTTCTGGATCGAGTGGTAATTCTGGCAGGTTTCTCTGTGAGTTGAGACAGATTTCAGTGCTCAGTCAACTATTTCAGATTTTTCCTGTCTGCCGTACTATCTCAGTTTATGTTGAAATCACTAGAGATTAGTATTTCTTTTTTGTGATCACATGCCTTAAGAACAGCTTTAAGTTGTTCATATAAATCTATCTTGGCCGTGCGTTTTCTGTATAAACATATAACAGTAAAATACATCTCAGAACAGAGTGTAATATTTACCCCAACACATT